>NC_064563.1:37233755-37446983 GCF_937001465.1 Orcinus orca
ATCCCCGGGAATTACGTCGTTGAGGCCATTCAGCCCACGCAGGACTACCCTGGTGCCAAAGTCTTATCAGCGAAGGTCCAGGGTGCTGCCTGAGTCTCTTTTCGTTGGTCAGAAACTACAAGTGCATGTGCTGGGTTCAATTTTGATATTGGTTACCTAAAGCCAAGAGCATTGTTTTCCCGGCGGGAGAGCTGAAAGTGCGGCCTCAAAGTGTCCTGAGAAACAGTGCGGTTCCTCGTGTTCTCTTCACAAGTAGAATGGCTATGTGCGGGGAAAGGGAGTTTGCCTAGAGAAACACTCTGTTTACTAGGCCGTGCAGGAGGCCTCCGGGCGCCCTCTATCCATCAACGGAACACTCTACTGTTCCACAACGACCCAAGTGAGGTTCGGGTATTCCCTCCACGAATTGACGCGTGCAGAGGTTTTCCAGGAAACCTTAGGCGAGTAGTGCATTGAAGTTAGTAGGCCTTTCCTAGGGTCCCCGCTGCCTCACCACGTCCCTTGGAAGAACACTGTGTACCGAAACTCTTCTTGGCCCCCTGAGCACCTTTCCGCTGTCAAAGTCCTCCGGATCCCCTCTTTGCATGCAGACTGAGAAGCGACAAAGTCTCCTCTTTGCTGTAGAGCTAGATAGCCACGACATTCAAAAGTGCCCCTGAACAGAGGTGTAGAAGGTCCTAGGTGGCATGCCAGGGGCTCCCACTGCTGACGCTGAGGAGCCATGGGAGACACGGTGCGTAGTGTTCATTCTGGGTGTACTTACCTACCGGCTCTTCCTGGCAAGCTCTAACTCGACCTTTGATGCAGTCTGGAAAATGGACAGTTTCCCCCCCTGAACACTGCTAGGCTTTTGGCAGGTTCGGGGAGCACCTAAATCTGATACCTGGCACCTTTAAGAGTTCATGCCATTCGCACAGCGCACAACTAACTCCCTGGCTACAAAATTATTCAGAGAAGGTGCCACCGTCCTCCTTGGGTCCCCTTTGGTTCCTGAGAAACTACACGCACGTGGGCTGTGTGCAACTCTGAGACCGGGACCCTTAGAGAACTGTAGTACCACCCAACGGGAAAGAAGGATCGTTCAGCGTGAAAGCTGCCTGAAATACAGTGCTCTGTCAGTCCATTCTTGCATGCTGGAATGTCTTTGGAAGGAAAGTGGAATTTTCTTGAGAGCGGTGGTGGGTTTCCGCTTCCATTCCTGGGGCATCCCAGAGCCGCCTTCACACAGAAGGAACACGACACTGAGCGCCAAGCGGAAGGCAAGGTCCGGGAATTGCATCCACAAATGCCAGGCAGGCGTGCAGCATTTCCCAGGGAGCCCTACTCAAAGCAGTGGCTAAATGCTAGTGGGCTTTTCAGGACTCCTGGGACTCCCGCGCCCTCACCACGTCTCACGGCAACACCATGTGTACCGGTTGTCACGTCTTAGGCGACCTACCAACGTACAGGCACCTAGGCCCTTCGCATCGTCTCTTGGAACGAAGAGGGAATGCAAGGCAAAAAACACTGCTCTCTTTGTTGCGCCGTTGGATTGCCCATCTTTCAAAAGTCCTCCCGAACACGGCTCTGGCAGGTCTTAGGTGGACCGCAAGTGGTCCCCGCTGCTGAACCAGGACGGCAATGGAAACACCCTCTGCTTAGCGTTCGCACTGGGAACACGAAGCTGCCCTCGCTTGCCAAGCAGACCGTCGACTTTAGGCGCGGCCTGACAAACGGACTTGTTGCCCCTGCAACACTGCCTGAGCTCTGGTAGGATAAAAGGACACTTTTGGGCCTCACCTAAGGAATTACGTCGGTCACGCCTTTCAGCTCCCTGTGTGCCAAAGTTTTATCAGGGAAGGTCCAGGGTGCTCCTTGAGTCTCTTTTCGCCGGTCAGAAGCTACACGTACGTGTGCTGCGTCAAGTCTGACCTAGGGGCCTAATGAGAAAAGCATTATTTTCCCAACGGGAAAGCGGGACACTTGCGGCCTCAGATTCAAGTGAGAAACAGCGTTGTTGCCCGTCCCCTCTTCACAGTGGTAATGCCGAGTGATTGAACGGCAGGTTTCCTAGGCTAACAGACAGTTTCCTACTCGTTGCAGGAGGCCTCCAGCAGCCCTTGTTCACATAACGGGAAAGCCAGACCTGTCCCCCAGGCTCCACGTAATGTCAGGGTTTCCACGCACGACTTGACGTGTACGAACGATTTCCATGAACCCTTAGGGAAAGCAGCGCATTAACGCTGGAATGCTTCTCCTAGGACTCCCTCTGCCCCACCATGTCCCTTTGGAGGAACGCTGTGCACTCAATGACTCCTGTTGACCGATTGAGCACCGTTCGGCGAGCCAGGTACCTCCGGATCATCTCTTGGAACGCAGTGTGAAAGGTAGCAAACTGTTGCCTTCGTTGGATAGAGAGATTGACAAGGCTTTCAACTGTGCCCCGACCCGAGTTCTGGAAAGTCTTCGGTGTGATGCCAGTGGCTCTCAGGGCTGACCCTGAGCTGCGATGTAACAAACTGTGCTGTCTGTTCATTCTCCGCTTACATACCTGCCGTCTCTCCCTGCCCAGCAGAAGCTCGACTTTAGATGCCGTCTGGAAAATGAACGGTTTCCTCCTGAAGCCTGCTAGTCTTTTGGCAGGTTCAAGGACACCCAGATCTAGCTAGCGCCTTGAAACGCCTATGTCACTCGGACCGTGCTCATCTCCCTGCGCAAGATACTATTCTGAGAAGGTACCACAGTGCTTCTTGTGTCTCTTCTGGTGCTTGAGAAACTACACGTACGTGGGGCTGCGTTCAACTTTGATGCCGGGACCTTAGGAGAAACGTTGGATTGTCCCTAGTTGAACGAAGAATCCTCGTAGCCTCCAAGGTGCCTAAACACAGCGTTCCGCGAGTCTTCCCTTGCATGCTGGAACGTGTCTCAAAGGAAAGGGTGCTATGCAAGAAAGAAGAAAGGTCTTTCCACTTCCTTGCCTGAGGCGTGCCAGAGCCCCCTTCGCATAAAGGGCAGACCACACTGGTCACGAAGATCCAAACAAGGTCCGGCAACGGCATCCACAGTGCCTGCAGGCATGCAGCATTTGCCCAGAAGCCTTAGTCAAAGCAGTGGCTTGACGCTAGGGTGCTGGTTCAGGACTCCTAGGACTCCTGGGTCCTCACCACCTCGCATGGAAAAACACTGTGTACCCAATGTGTACCCAATTCTTAGGGGACCCAACCAAGTACAGGTACCTGGGCCCTTCGGATCGTTTCTCTGCAAGAAGAATGAAAGGCGACACTCTGCTCCCTTCGCTGCCCGTCTAGACTGCCGAGCTTCCAAAAGTCCTCCCGAGCACAGGCCTCGCAGGTCTTCGGTGTTATGCCAATGATCCCCACTGCTGAACCACTGCTGCTACGAAGAAACACTGTGTTTACGGTTCATGCTGGGAACACTTCCCTGCCGCCCGTCTTTCTCTCTCTCGCGCTCTCTCTCTCTCTCTCTCTCTCTCTCTCTCTCTCTCTCTCTCTCTGCCAAGCAGAAGGTCGACTTCAGAGGCAGCCTGACAAACGTACAATTTGCCCCTGAACGCTACCCCGGGTTTTGTAAGACACAAGGACAGTTTGGCCCATCCCCGGGAATTACGTCGTTGAGGCCATTCAGCCCACGCAGGACTACCCTGGTGCCAAAGTCTTATCAGCGAAGGTCCAGGGTGCTGCCTGAGTCTCTTTTCGTTGGTCAGAAACTACAAGTGCATGTGCTGGGTTCAATTTTGATATTGGTTACCTAAAGCCAAGAGCATTGTTTTCCCGGCGGGAGAGCTGAAAGTGCGGCCTCAAAGTGTCCTGAGAAACAGTGCGGTTCCTCGTGTTCTCTTCACAAGTAGAATGGCTATGTGCGGGGAAAGGGAGTTTGCCTAGAGAAACACTCTGTTTACTAGGCCGTGCAGGAGGCCTCCGGGCGCCCTCTATCCATCAACGGAACACTCTACTGTTCCACAACGACCCAAGTGAGGTTCGGGTATTCCCTCCACGAATTGACGCGTGCAGAGGTTTTCCAGGAAACCTTAGGCGAGTAGTGCATTGAAGTTAGTAGGCCTTTCCTAGGGTCCCCGCTGCCTCACCACGTCCCTTGGAAGAACACTGTGTACCGAAACTCTTCTTGGCCCCCTGAGCACCTTTCCGCTGTCAAAGTCCTCCGGATCCCCTCTTTGCATGCAGACTGAGAAGCGACAAAGTCTCCTCTTTGCTGTAGAGCTAGATAGCCACGACATTCAAAAGTGCCCCTGAACAGAGGTGTAGAAGGTCCTAGGTGGCATGCCAGGGGCTCCCACTGCTGACGCTGAGGAGCCATGGGAGACACGGTGCGTAGTGTTCATTCTGGGTGTACTTACCTACCGGCTCTTCCTGGCAAGCTCTAACTCGACCTTTGATGCAGTCTGGAAAATGGACAGTTTCCCCCCCTGAACACTGCTAGGCTTTTGGCAGGTTCGGGGAGCACCTAAATCTGATACCTGGCACCTTTAAGAGTTCATGCCATTCGCACAGCGCACAACTAACTCCCTGGCTACAAAATTATTCAGAGAAGGTGCCACCGTCCTCCTTGGGTCCCCTTTGGTTCCTGAGAAACTACACGCACGTGGGCTGTGTGCAACTCTGAGACCGGGACCCTTAGAGAACTGTAGTACCACCCAACGGGAAAGAAGGATCGTTCAGCGTGAAAGCTGCCTGAAATACAGTGCTCTGTCAGTCCATTCTTGCATGCTGGAATGTCTTTGGAAGGAAAGTGGAATTTTCTTGAGAGCGGTGGTGGGTTTCCGCTTCCATTCCTGGGGCATCCCAGAGCCGCCTTCACACAGAAGGAACACGACACTGAGCGCCAAGCGGAAGGCAAGGTCCGGGAATTGCATCCACAAATGCCAGGCAGGCGTGCAGCATTTCCCAGGGAGCCCTACTCAAAGCAGTGGCTAAATGCTAGTGGGCTTTTCAGGACTCCTGGGACTCCCGCGCCCTCACCACGTCTCACGGCAACACCATGTGTACCGGTTGTCACGTCTTAGGCGACCTACCAACGTACAGGCACCTAGGCCCTTCGCATCGTCTCTTGGAACGAAGAGGGAATGCAAGGCAAAAAACACTGCTCTCTTTGTTGCGCCGTTGGATTGCCCATCTTTCAAAAGTCCTCCCGAACACGGCTCTGGCAGGTCTTAGGTGGACCGCAAGTGGTCCCCGCTGCTGAACCAGGACGGCAATGGAAACACCCTCTGCTTAGCATTCGCACTGGGAACACGAAGCTGCCCTCGCTTGCCAAGCAGACCGTCGACTTTAGGCGCGGCCTGACAAACGGACTTGTTGCCCCTGCAACACTGCCTGAGCTCTGGTAGGATAAAAGGACACTTTTGGGCCTCACCTAAGGAATTACGTCGGTCACGCCTTTCAGCTCCCTGTGTGCCAAAGTTTTATCAGGGAAGGTCCAGGGTGCTCCTTGAGTCTCTTTTCGCCGGTCAGAAGCTACACGTACGTGTGCTGCGTCAAGTCTGACCTAGGGGCCTAATGAGAAAAGCATTATTTTCCCAACGGGAAAGCGGGACACTTGCGGCCTCAGATTCAAGTGAGAAACAGCGTTGTTGCCCGTCCCCTCTTCACAGTGGTAATGCCGAGTGATTGAACGGCAGGTTTCCTAGGCTAACAGACAGTTTCCTACTCGTTGCAGGAGGCCTCCAGCAGCCCTTGTTCACATAACGGGAAAGCCAGACCTGTCCCCCAGGCTCCACGTAATGTCAGGGTTTCCACGCACGACTTGACGTGTACGAACGATTTCCATGAACCCTTAGGGAAAGCAGCGCATTAACGCTGGAATGCTTCTCCTAGGACTCCCTCTGCCCCACCATGTCCCTTTGGAGGAACGCTGTGCACTCAATGACTCCTGTTGACCGATTGAGCACCGTTCGGCGAGCCAGGTACCTCCGGATCATCTCTTGGAACGCAGTGTGAAAGGTAGCAAACTGTTGCCTTCGTTGGATAGAGAGATTGACAAGGCTTTCAACTGTGCCCCGACCCGAGTTCTGGAAAGTCTTCGGTGTGATGCCAGTGGCTCTCAGGGCTGACCCTGAGCTGCGATGTAACAAACTGTGCTGACTGTTCATTCTCCGCTTACATACCTGCCGTCTCTCCCTGCCCAGCAGAAGCTCGACTTTAGATGCCGTCTGGAAAATGAACGGTTTCCTCCTGAAGCCTGCTAGTCTTTTGGCAGGTTCAAGGACACCCAGATCTAGCTAGCGCCTTGAAACGCCTATGTCACTCGGACCGTGCTCATCTCCCTGCGCAAGATACTATTCTGAGAAGGTACCACAGTGCTTCTTGTGTCTCTTCTGGTGCTTGAGAAACTACACGTACGTGGGGCTGCGTTCAACTTT
The DNA here is from genome assembly GCF_937001465.1 of Orcinus orca. Lineage (NCBI taxonomy): Eukaryota > Metazoa > Chordata > Mammalia > Artiodactyla > Delphinidae > Orcinus > Orcinus orca. Next base: position 37,240,132 of record NC_064563.1, read on the forward strand.
GATGCCGGGACCTTAGGAGAAACGTTGGATTGTCCCTAGTTGAACGAAGAATCCTCGTAGCCTCCAAGGTGCCTAAACACAGCGTTCCGCGAGTCTTCCCTTGCATGCTGGAACGTGTCTCAAAGGAAAGGGTGCTATGCAAGAAAGAAGAAAGGTCTTTCCACTTCCTTGCCTGAGGCGTGCCAGAGCCCCCTTCGCATAAAGGGCAGACCACACTGGTCACGAAGATCCAAACAAGGTCCGGCAACGGCATCCACAGTGCCTGCAGGCATGCAGCATTTGCCCAGAAGCCTTAGTCAAAGCAGTGGCTTGATGCTAGGGTGCTGGTTCAGGACTCCTAGGACTCCTGGGTCCTCACCACCTCGCATGGAAAAACACTGTGTACCCAATGTGTACCCAATTCTTAGGGGACCCAACCAAGTACAGGTACCTGGGCCCTTCGGATCGTTTCTCTGCAAGAAGAATGAAAGGCGACACTCTGCTCCCTTCGCTGCCCGTCTAGACTGCCGAGCTTCCAAAAGTCCTCCCGAGCACAGGCCTCGCAGGTCTTCGGTGTTATGCCAATGATCCCCACTGCTGAACCACTGCTGCTACGAAGAAACACTGTGTTTACGGTTCATGCTGGGAACACTTCCCTGCCGCCCGTCTTTCTCTCTCTCGCGCTCTCTCTCTCTCTCTCTCTCTCTCTCTCTCTCTCTCTCTCTCTGCCAAGCAGAAGGTCGACTTCAGAGGCAGCCTGACAAACGTACAATTTGCCCCTGAACGCTACCCCGGGTTTTGTAAGACACAAGGACAGTTTGGCCCATCCCCGGGAATTACGTCGTTGAGGCCATTCAGCCCACGCAGGACTACCCTGGTGCCAAAGTCTTATCAGCGAAGGTCCAGGGTGCTGCCTGAGTCTCTTTTCGTTGGTCAGAAACTACAAGTGCATGTGCTGGGTTCAATTTTGATATTGGTTACCTAAAGCCAAGAGCATTGTTTTCCCGGCGGGAGAGCTGAAAGTGCGGCCTCAAAGTGTCCTGAGAAACAGTGCGGTTCCTCGTGTTCTCTTCACAAGTAGAATGGCTATGTGCGGGGAAAGGGAGTTTGCCTAGAGAAACACTCTGTTTACTAGGCCGTGCAGGAGGCCTCCGGGCGCCCTCTATCCATCAACGGAACACTCTACTGTTCCACAACGACCCAAGTGAGGTTCGGGTATTCCCTCCACGAATTGACGCGTGCAGAGGTTTTCCAGGAAACCTTAGGCGAGTAGTGCATTGAAGTTAGTAGGCCTTTCCTAGGGTCCCCGCTGCCTCACCACGTCCCTTGGAAGAACACTGTGTACCGAAACTCTTCTTGGCCCCCTGAGCACCTTTCCGCTGTCAAAGTCCTCCGGATCCCCTCTTTGCATGCAGACTGAGAAGCGACAAAGTCTCCTCTTTGCTGTAGAGCTAGATAGCCACGACATTCAAAAGTGCCCCTGAACAGAGGTGTAGAAGGTCCTAGGTGGCATGCCAGGGGCTCCCACTGCTGACGCTGAGGAGCCATGGGAGACACGGTGCGTAGTGTTCATTCTGGGTGTACTTACCTACCGGCTCTTCCTGGCAAGCTCTAACTCGACCTTTGATGCAGTCTGGAAAATGGACAGTTTCCCCCCCTGAACACTGCTAGGCTTTTGGCAGGTTCGGGGAGCACCTAAATCTGATACCTGGCACCTTTAAGAGTTCATGCCATTCGCACAGCGCACAACTAACTCCCTGGCTACAAAATTATTCAGAGAAGGTGCCACCGTCCTCCTTGGGTCCCCTTTGGTTCCTGAGAAACTACACGCACGTGGGCTGTGTGCAACTCTGAGACCGGGACCCTTAGAGAACTGTAGTACCACCCAACGGGAAAGAAGGATCGTTCAGCGTGAAAGCTGCCTGAAATACAGTGCTCTGTCAGTCCATTCTTGCATGCTGGAATGTCTTTGGAAGGAAAGTGGAATTTTCTTGAGAGCGGTGGTGGGTTTCCGCTTCCATTCCTGGGGCATCCCAGAGCCGCCTTCACACAGAAGGAACACGACACTGAGCGCCAAGCGGAAGGCAAGGTCCGGGAATTGCATCCACAAATGCCAGGCAGGCGTGCAGCATTTCCCAGGGAGCCCTACTCAAAGCAGTGGCTAAATGCTAGTGGGCTTTTCAGGACTCCTGGGACTCCCGCGCCCTCACCACGTCTCACGGCAACACCATGTGTACCGGTTGTCACGTCTTAGGCGACCTACCAACGTACAGGCACCTAGGCCCTTCGCATCGTCTCTTGGAACGAAGAGGGAATGCAAGGCAAAAAACACTGCTCTCTTTGTTGCGCCGTTGGATTGCCCATCTTTCAAAAGTCCTCCCGAACACGGCTCTGGCAGGTCTTAGGTGGACCGCAAGTGGTCCCCGCTGCTGAACCAGGACGGCAATGGAAACACCCTCTGCTTAGCGTTCGCACTGGGAACACGAAGCTGCCCTCGCTTGCCAAGCAGACCGTCGACTTTAGGCGCGGCCTGACAAACGGACTTGTTGCCCCTGCAACACTGCCTGAGCTCTGGTAGGATAAAAGGACACTTTTGGGCCTCACCTAAGGAATTACGTCGGTCACGCCTTTCAGCTCCCTGTGTGCCAAAGTTTTATCAGGGAAGGTCCAGGGTGCTCCTTGAGTCTCTTTTCGCCGGTCAGAAGCTACACGTACGTGTGCTGCGTCAAGTCTGACCTAGGGGCCTAATGAGAAAAGCATTATTTTCCCAACGGGAAAGCGGGACACTTGCGGCCTCAGATTCAAGTGAGAAACAGCGTTGTTGCCCGTCCCCTCTTCACAGTGGTAATGCCGAGTGATTGAACGGCAGGTTTCCTAGGCTAACAGACAGTTTCCTACTCGTTGCAGGAGGCCTCCAGCAGCCCTTGTTCACATAACGGGAAAGCCAGACCTGTCCCCCAGGCTCCACGTAATGTCAGGGTTTCCACGCACGACTTGACGTGTACGAACGATTTCCATGAACCCTTAGGGAAAGCAGCGCATTAACGCTGGAATGCTTCTCCTAGGACTCCCTCTGCCCCACCATGTCCCTTTGGAGGAACGCTGTGCACTCAATGACTCCTGTTGACCGATTGAGCACCGTTCGGCGAGCCAGGTACCTCCGGATCATCTCTTGGAACGCAGTGTGAAAGGTAGCAAACTGTTGCCTTCGTTGGATAGAGAGATTGACAAGGCTTTCAACTGTGCCCCGACCCGAGTTCTGGAAAGTCTTCGGTGTGATGCCAGTGGCTCTCAGGGCTGACCCTGAGCTGCGATGTAACAAACTGTGCTGACTGTTCATTCTCCGCTTACATACCTGCCGTCTCTCCCTGCCCAGCAGAAGCTCGACTTTAGATGCCGTCTGGAAAATGAACGGTTTCCTCCTGAAGCCTGCTAGTCTTTTGGCAGGTTCAAGGACACCCAGATCTAGCTAGCGCCTTGAAACGCCTATGTCACTCGGACCGTGCTCATCTCCCTGCGCAAGATACTATTCTGAGAAGGTACCACAGTGCTTCTTGTGTCTCTTCTGGTGCTTGAGAAACTACACGTACGTGGGGCTGCGTTCAACTTTGATGCCGGGACCTTAGGAGAAACGTTGGATTGTCCCTAGTTGAACGAAGAATCCTCGTAGCCTCCAAGGTGCCTAAACACAGCGTTCCGCGAGTCTTCCCTTGCATGCTGGAACGTGTCTCAAAGGAAAGGGTGCTATGCAAGAAAGAAGAAAGGTCTTTCCACTTCCTTGCCTGAGGCGTGCCAGAGCCCCCTTCGCATAAAGGGCAGACCACACTGGTCACGAAGATCCAAACAAGGTCCGGCAACGGCATCCACAGTGCCTGCAGGCATGCAGCATTTGCCCAGAAGCCTTAGTCAAAGCAGTGGCTTGACGCTAGGGTGCTGGTTCAGGACTCCTAGGACTCCTGGGTCCTCACCACCTCGCATGGAAAAACACTGTGTACCCAATGTGTACCCAATTCTTAGGGGACCCAACCAAGTACAGGTACCTGGGCCCTTCGGATCGTTTCTCTGCAAGAAGAATGAAAGGCGACACTCTGCTCCCTTCGCTGCCCGTCTAGACTGCCGAGCTTCCAAAAGTCCTCCCGAGCACAGGCCTCGCAGGTCTTCGGTGTTATGCCAATGATCCCCACTGCTGAACCACTGCTGCTACGAAGAAACACTGTGTTTACGGTTCATGCTGGGAACACTTCCCTGCCGCCCGTCTTTCTCTCTCTCGCGCTCTCTCTCTCTCTCTCTCTCTCTCTCTCTCTCTCTCTCTCTGCCAAGCAGAAGGTCGACTTCAGAGGCAGCCTGACAAACGTACAATTTGCCCCTGAACGCTACCCCGGGTTTTGTAAGACACAAGGACAGTTTGGCCCATCCCCGGGAATTACGTCGTTGAGGCCATTCAGCCCACGCAGGACTACCCTGGTGCCAAAGTCTTATCAGCGAAGGTCCAGGGTGCTGCCTGAGTCTCTTTTCGTTGGTCAGAAACTACAAGTGCATGTGCTGGGTTCAATTTTGATATTGGTTACCTAAAGCCAAGAGCATTGTTTTCCCGGCGGGAGAGCTGAAAGTGCGGCCTCAAAGTGTCCTGAGAAACAGTGCGGTTCCTCGTGTTCTCTTCACAAGTAGAATGGCTATGTGCGGGGAAAGGGAGTTTGCCTAGAGAAACACTCTGTTTACTAGGCCGTGCAGGAGGCCTCCGGGCGCCCTCTATCCATCAACGGAACACTCTACTGTTCCACAACGACCCAAGTGAGGTTCGGGTATTCCCTCCACGAATTGACGCGTGCAGAGGTTTTCCAGGAAACCTTAGGCGAGTAGTGCATTGAAGTTAGTAGGCCTTTCCTAGGGTCCCCGCTGCCTCACCACGTCCCTTGGAAGAACACTGTGTACCGAAACTCTTCTTGGCCCCCTGAGCACCTTTCCGCTGTCAAAGTCCTCCGGATCCCCTCTTTGCATGCAGACTGAGAAGCGACAAAGTCTCCTCTTTGCTGTAGAGCTAGATAGCCACGACATTCAAAAGTGCCCCTGAACAGAGGTGTAGAAGGTCCTAGGTGGCATGCCAGGGGCTCCCACTGCTGACGCTGAGGAGCCATGGGAGACACGGTGCATAGTGTTCATTCTGGGTGTACTTACCTACCGGCTCTTCCTGGCAAGCTCTAACTCGACCTTTGATGCAGTCTGGAAAATGGACAGTTTCCCCCCCTGAACACTGCTAGGCTTTTGGCAGGTTCGGGGAGCACCTAAATCTGATACCTGGCACCTTTAAGAGTTCATGCCATTCGCACAGCGCACAACTAACTCCCTGGCTACAAAATTATTCAGAGAAGGTGCCACCGTCCTCCTTGGGTCCCCTTTGGTTCCTGAGAAACTACACGCACGTGGGCTGTGTGCAACTCTGAGACCGGGACCCTTAGAGAACTGTAGTACCACCCAACGGGAAAGAAGGATCGTTCAGCGTGAAAGCTGCCTGAAATACAGTGCTCTGTCAGTCCATTCTTGCATGCTGGAATGTCTTTGGAAGGAAAGTGGAATTTTCTTGAGAGCGGTGGTGGGTTTCCGCTTCCATTCCTGGGGCATCCCAGAGCCGCCTTCACACAGAAGGAACACGACACTGAGCGCCAAGCGGAAGGCAAGGTCCGGGAATTGCATCCACAAATGCCAGGCAGGCGTGCAGCATTTCCCAGGGAGCCCTACTCAAAGCAGTGGCTAAATGCTAGTGGGCTTTTCAGGACTCCTGGGACTCCCGCGCCCTCACCACGTCTCACGGCAACACCATGTGTACCGGTTGTCACGTCTTAGGCGACCTACCAACGTACAGGCACCTAGGCCCTTCGCATCGTCTCTTGGAACGAAGAGGGAATGCAAGGCAAAAAACACTGCTCTCTTTGTTGCGCCGTTGGATTGCCCATCTTTCAAAAGTCCTCCCGAACACGGCTCTGGCAGGTCTTAGGTGGACCGCAAGTGGTCCCCGCTGCTGAACCAGGACGGCAATGGAAACACCCTCTGCTTAGCGTTCGCACTGGGAACACGAAGCTGCCCTCGCTTGCCAAGCAGACCGTCGACTTTAGGCGCGGCCTGACAAACGGACTTGTTGCCCCTGCAACACTGCCTGAGCTCTGGTAGGATAAAAGGACACTTTTGGGCCTCACCTAAGGAATTACGTCGGTCACGCCTTTCAGCTCCCTGTGTGCCAAAGTTTTATCAGGGAAGGTCCAGGGTGCTCCTTGAGTCTCTTTTCGCCGGTCAGAAGCTACACGTACGTGTGCTGCGTCAAGTCTGACCTAGGGGCCTAATGAGAAAAGCATTATTTTCCCAACGGGAAAGCGGGACACTTGCGGCCTCAGATTCAAGTGAGAAACAGCGTTGTTGCCCGTCCCCTCTTCACAGTGGTAATGCCGAGTGATTGAACGGCAGGTTTCCTAGGCTAACAGACAGTTTCCTACTCGTTGCAGGAGGCCTCCAGCAGCCCTTGTTCACATAACGGGAAAGCCAGACCTGTCCCCCAGGCTCCACGTAATGTCAGGGTTTCCACGCACGACTTGACGTGTACGAACGATTTCCATGAACCCTTAGGGAAAGCAGCGCATTAACGCTGGAATGCTTCTCCTAGGACTCCCTCTGCCCCACCATGTCCCTTTGGAGGAACGCTGTGCACTCAATGACTCCTGTTGACCGATTGAGCACCGTTCGGCGAGCCAGGTACCTCCGGATCATCTCTTGGAACGCAGTGTGAAAGGTAGCAAACTGTTGCCTTCGTTGGATAGAGAGATTGACAAGGCTTTCAACTGTGCCCCGACCCGAGTTCTGGAAAGTCTTCGGTGTGATGCCAGTGGCTCTCAGGGCTGACCCTGAGCTGCGATGTAACAAACTGTGCTGACTGTTCATTCTCCGCTTACATACCTGCCGTCTCTCCCTGCCCAGCAGAAGCTCGACTTTAGATGCCGTCTGGAAAATGAACGGTTTCCTCCTGAAGCCTGCTAGTCTTTTGGCAGGTTCAAGGACACCCAGATCTAGCTAGCGCCTTGAAACGCCTATGTCACTCGGACCGTGCTCATCTCCCTGCGCAAGATACTATTCTGAGAAGGTACCACAGTGCTTCTTGTGTCTCTTCTGGTGCTTGAGAAACTACACGTACGTGGGGCTGCGTTCAACTTTGATGCCGGGACCTTAGGAGAAACGTTGGATTGTCCCTAGTTGAACGAAGAATCCTCGTAGCCTCCAAGGTGCCTAAACACAGCGTTCCGCGAGTCTTCCCTTGCATGCTGGAACGTGTCTCAAAGGAAAGGGTGCTATGCAAGAAAGAAGAAAGGTCTTTCCACTTCCTTGCCTGAGGCGTGCCAGAGCCCCCTTCGCATAAAGGGCAGACCACACTGGTCACGAAGATCCAAACAAGGTCCGGCAACGGCATCCACAGTGCCTGCAGGCATGCAGCATTTGCCCAGAAGCCTTAGTCAAAGCAGTGGCTTGACGCTAGGGTGCTGGTTCAGGACTCCTAGGACTCCTGGGTCCTCACCACCTCGCATGGAAAAACACTGTGTACCCAATGTGTACCCAATTCTTAGGGGACCCAACCAAGTACAGGTACCTGGGCCCTTCGGATCGTTTCTCTGCAAGAAGAATGAAAGGCGACACTCTGCTCCCTTCGCTGCCCGTCTAGACTGCCGAGCTTCCAAAAGTCCTCCCGAGCACAGGCCTCGCAGGTCTTCGGTGTTATGCCAATGATCCCCACTGCTGAACCACTGCTGCTACGAAGAAACACTGTGTTTACGGTTCATGCTGGGAACACTTCCCTGCCGCCCGTCTTTCTCTCTCTCGCGCTCTCTCTCTCTCTCTCTCTCTCTCTCTCTCTCTCTATCTCTCTCTCTCTGCCAAGCAGAAGGTCGACTTCAGAGGCAGCCTGACAAACGTACAATTTGCCCCTGAACGCTACCCCGGGTTTTGTAAGACACAAGGACAGTTTGGCCCATCCCCGGGAATTACGTCGTTGAGGCCATTCAGCCCACGCAGGACTACCCTGGTGCCAAAGTCTTATCAGCGAAGGTCCAGGGTGCTGCCTGAGTCTCTTTTCGTTGGTCAGAAACTACAAGTGCATGTGCTGGGTTCAATTTTGATATTGGTTACCTAAAGCCAAGAGCATTGTTTTCCCGGCGGGAGAGCTGAAAGTGCGGCCTCAAAGTGTCCTGAGAAACAGTGCGGTTCCTCGTGTTCTCTTCACAAGTAGAATGGCTATGTGCGGGGAAAGGGAGTTTGCCTAGAGAAACACTCTGTTTACTAGGCCGTGCAGGAGGCCTCCGGGCGCCCTCTATCCATCAACGGAACACTCTACTGTTCCACAACGACCCAAGTGAGGTTCGGGTATTCCCTCCACGAATTGACGCGTGCAGAGGTTTTCCAGGAAACCTTAGGCGAGTAGTGCATTGAAGTTAGTAGGCCTTTCCTAGGGTCCCCGCTGCCTCACCACGTCCCTTGGAAGAACACTGTGTACCGAAACTCTTCTTGGCCCCCTGAGCACCTTTCCGCTGTCAAAGTCCTCCGGATCCCCTCTTTGCATGCAGACTGAGAAGCGACAAAGTCTCCTCTTTGCTGTAGAGCTAGATAGCCACGACATTCAAAAGTGCCCCTGAACAGAGGTGTAGAAGGTCCTAGGTGGCATGCCAGGGGCTCCCACTGCTGACGCTGAGGAGCCATGGGAGACACGGTGCGTAGTGTTCATTCTGGGTGTACTTACCTACCGGCTCTTCCTGGCAAGCTCTAACTCGACCTTTGATGCAGTCTGGAAAATGGACAGTTTCCCCCCCTGAACACTGCTAGGCTTTTGGCAGGTTCGGGGAGCACCTAAATCTGATACCTGGCACCTTTAAGAGTTCATGCCATTCGCACAGCGCACAACTAACTCCCTGGCTACAAAATTATTCAGAGAAGGTGCCACCGTCCTCCTTGGGTCCCCTTTGGTTCCTGAGAAACTACACGCACGTGGGCTGTGTGCAACTCTGAGACCGGGACCCTTAGAGAACTGTAGTACCACCCAACGGGAAAGAAGGATCGTTCAGCGTGAAAGCTGCCTGAAATACAGTGCTCTGTCAGTCCATTCTTGCATGCTGGAATGTCTTTGGAAGGAAAGTGGAATTTTCTTGAGAGCGGTGGTGGGTTTCCGCTTCCATTCCTGGGGCATCCCAGAGCCGCCTTCACACAGAAGGAACACGACACTGAGCGCCAAGCGGAAGGCAAGGTCCGGGAATTGCATCCACAAATGCCAGGCAGGCGTGCAGCATTTCCCAGGGAGCCCTACTCAAAGCAGTGGCTAAATGCTAGTGGGCTTTTCAGGACTCCTGGGACTCCCGCGCCCTCACCACGTCTCACGGCAACACCATGTGTACCGGTTGTCACGTCTTAGGCGACCTACCAACGTACAGGCACCTAGGCCCTTCGCATCGTCTCTTGGAACGAAGAGGGAATGCAAGGCAAAAAACACTGCTCTCTTTGTTGCGCCGTTGGATTGCCCATCTTTCAAAAGTCCTCCCGAACACGGCTCTGGCAGGTCTTAGGTGGACCGCAAGTGGTCCCCGCTGCTGAACCAGGACGGCAATGGAAACACCCTCTGCTTAGCATTCGCACTGGGAACACGAAGCTGCCCTCGCTTGCCAAGCAGACCGTCGACTTTAGGCGCGGCCTGACAAACGGACTTGTTGCCCCTGCAACACTGCCTGAGCTCTGGTAGGATAAAAGGACACTTTTGGGCCTCACCTAAGGAATTACGTCGGTCACGCCTTTCAGCTCCCTGTGTGCCAAAGTTTTATCAGGGAAGGTCCAGGGTGCTCCTTGAGTCTCTTTTCGCCGGTCAGAAGCTACACGTACGTGTGCTGCGTCAAGTCTGACCTAGGGGCCTAATGAGAAAAGCATTATTTTCCCAACGGGAAAGCGGGACACTTGCGGCCTCAGATTCAAGTGAGAAACAGCGTTGTTGCCCGTCCCCTCTTCACAGTGGTAATGCCGAGTGATTGAACGGCAGGTTTCCTAGGCTAACAGACAGTTTCCTACTCGTTGCAGGAGGCCTCCAGCAGCCCTTGTTCACATAACGGGAAAGCCAGACCTGTCCCCCAGGCTCCACGTAATGTCAGGGTTTCCACGCACGACTTGACGTGTACGAACGATTTCCATGAACCCTTAGGGAAAGCAGCGCATTAACACTGGAATGCTTCTCCTAGGACTCCCTCTGCCCCACCATGTCCCTTTGGAGGAACGCTGTGCACTCAATGACTCCTGTTGACCGATTGAGCACCGTTCGGCGAGCCAGGTACCTCCGGATCATCTCTTGGAACGCAGTGTGAAAGGTAGCAAACTGTTGCCTTCGTTGGATAGAGAGATTGACAAGGCTTTCAACTGTGCCCCGACCCGAGTTCTGGAAAGTCTTCGGTGTGATGCCAGTGGCTCTCAGGGCTGACCCTGAGCTGCGATGTAACAAACTGTGCTGACTGTTCATTCTCCGCTTACATACCTGCCGTCTCTCCCTGCCCAGCAGAAGCTCGACTTTAGATGCCGTCTGGAAAATGAACGGTTTCCTCCTGAAGCCTGCTAGTCTTTTGGCAGGTTCAAGGACACCCAGATCTAGCTAGCGCCTTGAAACGCCTATGTCACTCGGACCGTGCTCATCTCCCTGCGCAAGATACTATTCTGAGAAGGTACCACAGTGCTTCTTGTGTCTCTTCTGGTGCTTGAGAAACTACACGTACGTGGGGCTGCGTTCAACTTTGATGCCGGGACCTTAGGAGAAACGTTGGATTGTCCCTAGTTGAACGAAGAATCCTCGTAGCCTCCAAGGTGCCTAAACACAGCGTTCCGCGAGTCTTCCCTTGCATGCTGGAACGTGTCTCAAAGGAAAGGGTGCTATGCGAGAAAGAAGAAAGGTCTTTCCACTTCCTTGCCTGAGGCGTGCCAGAGCCCCCTTCGCATAAAGGGCAGACCACACTGGTCACGAAGATCCAAACAAGGTCCGGCAACGGCATCCACAGTGCCTGCAGGCATGCAGCATTTGCCCAGAAGCCTTAGTCAAAGCAGTGGCTTGACGCTAGGGTGCTGGTTCAGGACTCCTAGGACTCCTGGGTCCTCACCACCTCGCATGGAAAAACACTGTGTACCCAATGTGTACCCAATTCTTAGGGGACCCAACCAAGTACAGGTACCTGGGCCCTTCGGATCGTTTCTCTGCAAGAAGAATGAAAGGCGACACTCTGCTCCCTTCGCTGCCCGTCTAGACTGCCGAGCTTCCAAAAGTCCTCCCGAGCACAGGCCTCGCAGGTCTTCGGTGTTATGCCAATGATCCCCACTGCTGAACCACTGCTGCTACGAAGAAACACTGTGTTTACGGTTCATGCTGGGAACACTTCCCTGCCGCCCGTCTTTCTCTCTCTCGCGCTCTCTCTCTCTCTCTCTCTCTCTCTCTCTCTCTCTCTCTATCTCTCTCTCTCTGCCAAGCAGAAGGTCGACTTCAGAGGCAGCCTGACAAACGTACAATTTGCCCCTGAACGCTACCCCGGGTTTTGTAAGACACAAGGACAGTTTGGCCCATCCCCGGGAATTACGTCGTTGAGGCCAATTCAGCCCACGCAGGACTACCCTGGTGCCAAAGTCTTATCAGCGAAGGTCCAGGGTGCTGCCTGAGTCTCTTTTCGTTGGTCAGAAACTACAAGTGCATGTGCTGGGTTCAATTTTGATATTGGTTACCTAAAGCCAAGAGCATTGTTTTCCCGGCGGGAGAGCTGAAAGTGCGGCCTCAAAGTGTCCTGAGAAACAGTGCGGTTCCTCGTGTTCTCTTCACAAGTAGAATGGCTATGTGCGGGGAAAGGGAGTTTGCCTAGAGAAACACTCTGTTTACTAGGCCGTGCAGGAGGCCTCCGGGCGCCCTCTATCCATCAACGGAACACTCTACTGTTCCACAACGACCCAAGTGAGGTTCGGGTATTCCCTCCACGAATTGACGCGTGCAGAGGTTTTCCAGGAAACCTTAGGCGAGTAGTGCATTGAAGTTAGTAGGCCTTTCCTAGGGTCCCCGCTGCCTCACCACGTCCCTTGGAAGAACACTGTGTACCGAAACTCTTCTTGGCCCCCTGAGCACCTTTCCGCTGTCAAAGTCCTCCGGATCCCCTCTTTGCATGCAGACTGAGAAGCGACAAAGTCTCCTCTTTGCTGTAGAGCTAGATAGCCACGACATTCAAAAGTGCCCCTGAACAGAGGTGTAGAAGGTCCTAGGTGGCATGCCAGGGGCTCCCACTGCTGACGCTGAGGAGCCATGGGAGACACGGTGCGTAGTGTTCATTCTGGGTGTACTTACCTACCGGCTCTTCCTGGCAAGCTCTAACTCGACCTTTGATGCAGTCTGGAAAATGGACAGTTTCCCCCCCTGAACACTGCTAGGCTTTTGGCAGGTTCGGGGAGCACCTAAATCTGATACCTGGCACCTTTAAGAGTTCATGCCATTCGCACAGCGCACAACTAACTCCCTGGCTACAAAATTATTCAGAGAAGGTGCCACCGTCCTCCTTGGGTCCCCTTTGGTTCCTGAGAAACTACACGCACGTGGGCTGTGTGCAACTCTGAGACTGGGACCCTTAGAGAACTGTAGTACCACCCAACGGGAAAGAAGGATCGTTCAGCGTGAAAGCTGCCTGAAATACAGTGCTCTGTCAGTCCATTCTTGCATGCTGGAATGTCTTTGGAAGGAAAGTGGAATTTTCTTGAGAGCGGTGGTGGGTTTCCGCTTCCATTCCTGGGGCATCCCAGAGCCGCCTTCACACAGAAGGAACACGACACTGAGCGCCAAGCGGAAGGCAAGGTCCGGGAATTGCATCCACAAATGCCAGGCAGGCGTGCAGCATTTCCCAGGGAGCCCTACTCAAAGCAGTGGCTAAATGCTAGTGGGCTTTTCAGGACTCCTGGGACTCCCGCGCCCTCACCACGTCTCACGGCAACACCATGTGTACCGGTTGTCACGTTTTAGGCGACCTACCAACGTACAGGCACCTAGGCCCTTCGCATCGTCTCTTGGAACGAAGAGGGAATGCAAGGCAAAAAACACTGCTCTCTTTGTTGCGCCGTTGGATTGCCCATCTTTCAAAAGTCCTCCCGAACACGGCTCTGGCAGGTCTTAGGTGGACCGCAAGTGGTCCCCGCTGCTGAACCAGGACGGCAATGGAAACACCCTCTGCTTAGCGTTCGCACTGGGAACACGAAGCTGCCCTCGCTTGCCAAGCAGACCGTCGACTTTAGGCGCGGCCTGACAAACGGACTTGTTGCCCCTGCAACACTGCCTGAGCTCTGGTAGGATAAAAGGACACTTTTGGGCCTCACCTAAGGAATTACGTCGGTCACGCCTTTCAGCTCCCTGTGTGCCAAAGTTTTATCAGGGAAGGTCCAGGGTGCTCCTTGAGTCTCTTTTCGCCGGTCAGAAGCTACACGTACGTGTGCTGCGTCAAGTCTGACCTAGGGGCCTAATGAGAAAAGCATTATTTTCCCAACGGGAAAGCGGGACACTTGCGGCCTCAGATTCAAGTGAGAAACAGCGTTGTTGCCCGTCCCCTCTTCACAGTGGTAATGCCGAGTGATTGAACGGCAGGTTTCCTAGGCTAACAGACAGTTTCCTACTCGTTGCAGGAGGCCTCCAGCAGCCCTTGTTCACATAACGGGAAAGCCAGACCTGTCCCCCAGGCTCCACGTAATGTCAGGGTTTCCACGCACGACTTGACGTGTACGAACGATTTCCATGAACCCTTAGGGAAAGCAGCGCATTAACGCTGGAATGCTTCTCCTAGGACTCCCTCTGCCCCACCATGTCCCTTTGGAGGAACGCTGTGCACTCAATGACTCCTGTTGACCGATTGAGCACCGTTCGGCGAGCCAGGTACCTCCGGATCATCTCTTGGAACGCAGTGTGAAAGGTAGCAAACTGTTGCCTTCGTTGGATAGAGAGATTGACAAGGCTTTCAACTGTGCCCCGACCCGAGTTCTGGAAAGTCTTCGGTGTGATGCCAGTGGCTCTCAGGGCTGACCCTGAGCTGCGATGTAACAAACTGTGCTGACTGTTCATTCTCCGCTTACATACCTGCCGTCTCTCCCTGCCCAGCAGAAGCTCGACTTTAGATGCCGTCTGGAAAATGAACGGTTTCCTCCTGAAGCCTGCTAGTCTTTTGGCAGGTTCAAGGACACCCAGATCTAGCTAGCGCCTTGAAACGCCTATGTCACTCGGACCGTGCTCATCTCCCTGCGCAAGATACTATTCTGAGAAGGTACCACAGTGCTTCTTGTGTCTCTTCTGGTGCTTGAGAAACTACACGTACGTGGGGCTGCGTTCAACTTTGATGCCGGGACCTTAGGAGAAACGTTGGATTGTCCCTAGTTGAACGAAGAATCCTCGTAGCCTCCAAGGTGCCTAAACACAGCGTTCCGCGAGTCTTCCCTTGCATGCTGGAACGTGTCTCAAAGGAAAGGGTGCTATGCAAGAAAGAAGAAAGGTCTTTCCACTTCCTTGCCTGAGGCGTGCCAGAGCCCCCTTCGCATAAAGGGCAGACCACACTGGTCACGAAGATCCAAACAAGGTCCGGCAACGGCATCCACAGTGCCTGCAGGCATGCAGCATTTGCCCAGAAGCCTTAGTCAAAGCAGTGGCTTGACGCTAGGGTGCTGGTTCAGGACTCCTAGGACTCCTGGGTCCTCACCACCTCGCATGGAAAAACACTGTGTACCCAATGTGTACCCAATTCTTAGGGGACCCAACCAAGTACAGGTACCTGGGCCCTTCGGATCGTTTCTCTGCAAGAAGAATGAAAGGCGACACTCTGCTCCCTTCGCTGCCCGTCTAGACTGCCGAGCTTCCAAAAGTCCTCCCGAGCACAGGCCTCGCAGGTCTTCGGTGTTATGCCAATGATCCCCACTGCTGAACCACTGCTGCTACGAAGAAACACTGTGTTTACGGTTCATGCTGGGAACACTTCCCTGCCGCCCGTCTTTCTCTCTCTCGCGCTCTCTCTCTCTCTCTCTCTCTCTCTCTCTCTCTCTCTCTCTCTCTCTCTATCTCTCTCTCTCTGCCAAGCAGAAGGTCGACTTCAGAGGCAGCCTGACAAACGTACAATTTGCCCCTGAACGCTACCCCGGGTTTTGTAAGACACAAGGACAGTTTGGCCCATCCCCGGGAATTACGTCGTTGAGGCCAATTCAGCCCACGCAGGACTACCCTGGTGCCAAAGTCTTATCAGCGAAGGTCCAGGGTGCTGCCTGAGTCTCTTTTCGTTGGTCAGAAACTACAAGTGCATGTGCTGGGTTCAATTTTGATATTGGTTACCTAAAGCCAAGAGCATTGTTTTCCCGGCGGGAGAGCTGAAAGTGCGGCCTCAAAGTGTCCTGAGAAACAGTGCGGTTCCTCGTGTTCTCTTCACAAGTAGAATGGCTATGTGCGGGGAAAGGGAGTTTGCCTAGAGAAACACTCTGTTTACTAGGCCGTGCAGGAGGCCTCCGGGCGCCCTCTATCCATCAACGGAACACTCTACTGTTCCACAACGACCCAAGTGAGGTTCGGGTATTCCCTCCACGAATTGACGCGTGCAGAGGTTTTCCAGGAAACCTTAGGCGAGTAGTGCATTGAAGTTAGTAGGCCTTTCCTAGGGTCCCCGCTGCCTCACCACGTCCCTTGGAAGAACACTGTGTACCGAAACTCTTCTTGGCCCCCTGAGCACCTTTCCGCTGTCAAAGTCCTCCGGATCCCCTCTTTGCATGCAGACTGAGAAGCGACAAAGTCTCCTCTTTGCTGTAGAGCTAGATAGCCACGACATTCAAAAGTGCCCCTGAACAGAGGTGTAGAAGGTCCTAGGTGGCATGCCAGGGGCTCCCACTGCTGACGCTGAGGAGCCATGGGAGACACGGTGCGTAGTGTTCATTCTGGGTGCACTTACCTACCGGCTCTTCCTGGCAAGCTCTAACTCGACCTTTGATGCAGTCTGGAAAATGGACAGTTTCCCCCCCTGAACACTGCTAGGCTTTTGGCAGGTTCGGGGAGCACCTAAATCTGATACCTGGCACCTTTAAGAGTTCATGCCATTCGCACAGCGCACAACTAACTCCCTGGCTACAAAATTATTCAGAGAAGGTGCCACCGTCCTCCTTGGGTCCCCTTTGGTTCCTGAGAAACTACACGCACGTGGGCTGTGTGCAACTCTGAGACCGGGACCCTTAGAGAACTGTAGTACCACCCAACGGGAAAGAAGGATCGTTCAGCGTGAAAGCTGCCTGAAATACAGTGCTCTGTCAGTCCATTCTTGCATGCTGGAATGTCTTTGGAAGGAAAGTGGAATTTTCTTGAGAGTGGTGGTGGGTTTCCGCTTCCATTCCTGGGGCATCCCAGAGCCGCCTTCACACAGAAGGAACACGACACTGAGCGCCAAGCGGAAGGCAAGGTCCGGGAATTGCATCCACAAATGCCAGGCAGGCGTGCAGCATTTCCCAGGGAGCCCTACTCAAAGCAGTGGCTAAATGCTAGTGGGCTTTTCAGGACTCCTGGGACTCCCGCGCCCTCACCACGTCTCACGGCAACACCATGTGTACCGGTTGTCACGTCTTAGGCGACCTACCAACGTACAGGCACCTAGGCCCTTCGCATCATCTCTTGGAACGAAGAGGGAATGCAAGGCAAAAAACACTGCTCTCTTTGTTGCGCCGTTGGATTGCCCATCTTTCAAAAGTCCTCCCGAACACGGCTCTGGCAGGTCTTAGGTGGACCGCAAGTGGTCCCCGCTGCTGAACCAGGACGGCAATGGAAACACCCTCTGCTTAGCGTTCGCACTGGGAACACGAAGCTGCCCTCGCTTGCCAAGCAGACCGTCGACTTTAGGCGCGGCCTGACAAACGGACTTGTTGCCCCTGCAACACTGCCTGAGCTCTGGTAGGATAAAAGGACACTTTTGGGCCTCACCTAAGGAATTACGTCGGTCACGCCTTTCAGCTCCCTGTGTGCCAAAGTTTTATCAGGGAAGGTCCAGGGTGCTCCTTGAGTCTCTTTTCGCCGGTCAGAAGCTACACGTACGTGTGCTGCGTCAAGTCTGACCTAGGGGCCTAATGAGAAAAGCATTATTTTCCCAACGGGAAAGCGGGACACTTGCGGCCTCAGATTCAAGTGAGAAACAGCGTTGTTGCCCGTCCCCTCTTCACAGTGGTAATGCCGAGTGATTGAACGGCAGGTTTCCTAGGCTAACAGACAGTTTCCTACTCGTTGCAGGAGGCCTCCAGCAGCCCTTGTTCACATAACGGGAAAGCCAGACCTGTCCCCCAGGCTCCACGTAATGTCAGGGTTTCCACGCACGACTTGACGTGTACGAACGATTTCCATGAACCCTTAGGGAAAGCAGCGCATTAACGCTGGAATGCTTCTCCTAGGACTCCCTCTGCCCCACCATGTCCCTTTGGAGGAACGCTGTGCACTCAATGACTCCTGTTGACCGATTGAGCACCGTTCGGCGAGCCAGGTACCTCCGGATCATCTCTTGGAACGCAGTGTGAAAGGTAGCAAACTGTTGCCTTCGTTGGATAGAGAGATTGACAAGGCTTTCAACTGTGCCCCGACCCGAGTTCTGGAAAGTCTTCGGTGTGATGCCAGTGGCTCTCAGGGCTGACCCTGAGCTGCGATGTAACAAACTGTGCTGACTGTTCATTCTCCGCTTACATACCTGCCGTCTCTCCCTGCCCAGCAGAAGCTCGACTTTAGATGCCGTCTGGAAAATGAACGGTTTCCTCCTGAAGCCTGCTAGTCTTTTGGCAGGTTCAAGGACACCCAGATCTAGCTAGCGCCTTGAAACGCCTATGTCACTCGGACCGTGCTCATCTCCCTGCGCAAGATACTATTCTGAGAAGGTACCACAGTGCTTCTTGTGTCTCTTCTGGTGCTTGAGAAACTACACGTACGTGGGGCTGCGTTCAACTTTGATGCCGGGACCTTAGGAGAAACGTTGGATTGTCCCTAGTTGAACGAAGAATCCTCGTAGCCTCCAAGGTGCCTAAACACAGCGTTCCGCGAGTCTTCCCTTGCATGCTGGAACGTGTCTCAAAGGAAAGGGTGCTATGCAAGAAAGAAGAAAGGTCTTTCCACTTCCTTGCCTGAGGCGTGCCAGAGCCCCCTTCGCATAAAGGGCAGACCACACTGGTCACGAAGATCCAAACAAGGTCCGGCAACGGCATCCACAGTGCCTGCAGGCATGCAGCATTTGCCCAGAAGCCTTAGTCAAAGCAGTGGCTTGACGCTAGGGTGCTGGTTCAGGACTCCTAGGACTCCTGGGTCCTCACCACCTCGCATGGAAAAACACTGTGTACCCAATGTGTACCCAATTCTTAGGGGACCCAACCAAGTACAGGTACCTGGGCCCTTCGGATCGTTTCTCTGCAAGAAGAATGAAAGGCGACACTCTGCTCCCTTCGCTGCCCGTCTAGACTGCCGAGCTTCCAAAAGTCCTCCCGAGCACAGGCCTCGCAGGTCTTCGGTGTTATGCCAATGATCCCCACTGCTGAACCACTGCTGCTACGAAGAAACACTGTGTTTACGGTTCATGCTGGGAACACTTCCCTGCCGCCCGTCTTTCTCTCTCTCGCGCTCTCTCTCTCTCTCTCTCTCTCTCTCTCTCTCTCTCTGCCAAGCAGAAGGTCGACTTCAGAGGCAGCCTGACAAACGTACAATTTGCCCCTGAACGCTACCCCGGGTTTTGTAAGACACAAGGACAGTTTGGCCCATCCCCGGGAATTACGTCGTTGAGGCCAATTCAGCCCACGCAGGACTACCCTGGTGCCAAAGTCTTATCAGCGAAGGTCCAGGGTGCTGCCTGAGTCTCTTTTCGTTGGTCAGAAACTACAAGTGCATGTGCTGGGTTCAATTTTGATATTGGTTACCTAAAGCCAAGAGCATTGTTTTCCCGGCGGGAGAGCTGAAAGTGCGGCCTCAAAGTGTCCTGAGAAACAGTGCGGTTCCTCGTGTTCTCTTCACAAGTAGAATGGCTATGTGCGGGGAAAGGGAGTTTGCCTAGAGAAACACTCTGTTTACTAGGCCGTGCAGGAGGCCTCCGGGCGCCCTCTATCCATCAACGGAACACTCTACTGTTCCACAACGACCCAAGTGAGGTTCGGGTATTCCCTCCACGAATTGACGCATGCAGAGGTTTTCCAGGAAACCTTAGGCGAGTAGTGCATTGAAGTTAGTAGGCCTTTCCTAGGGTCCCCGCTGCCTCACCACGTCCCTTGGAAGAACACTGTGTACCGAAACTCTTCTTGGCCCCCTGAGCACCTTTCCGCTGTCAAAGTCCTCCGGATCCCCTCTTTGCATGCAGACTGAGAAGCGACAAAGTCTCCTCTTTGCTGTAGAGCTAGATAGCCACGACATTCAAAAGTGCCCCTGAACAGAGGTGTAGAAGGTCCTAGGTGGCATGCCAGGGGCTCCCACTGCTGACGCTGAGGAGCCATGGGAGACACGGTGCGTAGTGTTCATTCTGGGTGCACTTACCTACCGGCTCTTCCTGGCAAGCTCTAACTCGACCTTTGATGCAGTCTGGAAAATGGACAGTTTCCCCCCCTGAACACTGCTAGGCTTTTGGCAGGTTCGGGGAGCACCTAAATCTGATACCTGGCACCTTTAAGAGTTCATGCCATTCGCACAGCGCACAACTAACTCCCTGGCTACAAAATTATTCAGAGAAGGTGCCACCGTCCTCCTTGGGTCCCCTTTGGTTCCTGAGAAACTACACGCACGTGGGCTGTGTGCAACTCTGAGACCGGGACCCTTAGAGAACTGTAGTACCACCCAACGGGAAAGAAGGATCGTTCAGCGTGAAAGCTGCCTGAAATACAGTGCTCTGTCAGTCCATTCTTGCATGCTGGAATGTCTTTGGAAGGAAAGTGGAATTTTCTTGAGAGCGGTGGTGGGTTTCCGCTTCCATTCCTGGGGCATCCCAGAGCCGCCTTCACACAGAAGGAACACGACACTGAGCGCCAAGCGGAAGGCAAGGTCCGGGAATTGCATCCACAAATGCCAGGCAGGCGTGCAGCATTTCCCAGGGAGCCCTACTCAAAGCAGTGGCTAAATGCTAGTGGGCTTTTCAGGACTCCTGGGACTCCCGCGCCCTCACCACGTCTCACGGCAACACCATGTGTACCGGTTGTCACGTCTTAGGCGACCTACCAACGTACAGGCACCTAGGCCCTTCGCATCGTCTCTTGGAACGAAGAGGGAATGCAAGGCAAAAAACACTGCTCTCTTTGTTGCGCTGTTGGATTGCCCATCTTTCAAAAGTCCTCCCGAACACGGCTCTGGCAGGTCTTAGGTGGACCGCAAGTGGTCCCCGCTGCTGAACCAGGACGGCAATGGAAACACCCTCTGCTTAGCGTTCGCACTGGGAACACGAAGCTGCCCTCACTTGCCAAGCAGACCGTCGACTTTAGGCGCGGCCTGACAAACGGACTTGTTGCCCCTGCAACACTGCCTGAGCTCTGGTAGGATAAAAGGACACTTTTGGGCCTCACCTAAGGAATTACGTCGGTCACGCCTTTCAGCTCCCTGTGTGCCAAAGTTTTATCAGGGAAGGTCCAGGGTGCTCCTTGAGTCTCTTTTCGCCGGTCAGAAGCTACACGTACGTGTGCTGCGTCAAGTCTGACCTAGGGGCCTAATGAGAAAAGCATTATTTTCCCAACGGGAAAGCGGGACACTTGCGGCCTCAGATTCAAGTGAGAAACAGCGTTGTTGCCCGTCCCCTCTTCACAGTGGTAATGCCGAGTGATTGAACGGCAGGTTTCCTAGGCTAACAGACAGTTTCCTACTCGTTGCAGGAGGCCTCCAGCAGCCCTTGTTCACATAACGGGAAAGCCAGACCTGTCCCCCAGGCTCCACGTAATGTCAGGGTTTCCACGCACGACTTGACGTGTACGAACGATTTCCATGAACCCTTAGGGAAAGCAGCGCATTAACGCTGGAATGCTTCTCCTAGGACTCCCTCTGCCCCACCATGTCCCTTTGGAGGAACGCTGTGCACTCAATGACTCCTGTTGACCGATTGAGCACCGTTCGGCGAGCCAGGTACCTCCGGATCATCTCTTGGAACGCAGTGTGAAAGGTAGCAAACTGTTGCCTTCGTTGGATAGAGAGATTGACAAGGCTTTCAACTGTGCCCCGACCCGAGTTCTGGAAAGTCTTCGGTGTGATGCCAGTGGCTCTCAGGGCTGACCCTGAGCTGCGATGTAACAAACTGTGCTGACTGTTCATTCTCCGCTTACATACCTGCCGTCTCTCCCTGCCCAGCAGAAGCTCGACTTTAGATGCCGTCTGGAAAATGAACGGTTTCCTCCTGAAGCCTGCTAGTCTTTTGGCAGGTTCAAGGACACCCAGATCTAGCTAGCGCCTTGAAACGCCTATGTCACTCGGACCGTGCTCATCTCCCTGCGCAAGATACTATTCTGAGAAGGTACCACAGTGCTTCTTGTGTCTCTTCTGGTGCTTGAGAAACTACACGTACGTGGGGCTGCATTCAACTTTGATGCCGGGACCTTAGGAGAAACGTTGGATTGTCCCTAGTTGAACGAAGAATCCTCGTAGCCTCCAAGGTGCCTAAACACAGCGTTCCGCGAGTCTTCCCTTGCATGCTGGAACGTGTCTCAAAGGAAAGGGTGCTATGCAAGAAAGAAGAAAGGTCTTTCCACTTCCTTGCCTGAGGCGTGCCAGAGCCCCCTTCGCATAAAGGGCAGACCACACTGGTCACGAAGATCCAAACAAGGTCCGGCAACGGCATCCACAGTGCCTGCAGGCATGCAGCATTTGCCCAGAAGCCTTAGTCAAAGCAGTGGCTTGACGCTAGGGTGCTGGTTCAGGACTCCTAGGACTCCTGGGTCCTCACCACCTCGCATGGAAAAACACTGTGTACCCAATGTGTACCCAATTCTTAGGGGACCCAACCAAGTACAGGTACCTGGGCCCTTCGGATCGTTTCTCTGCAAGAAGAATGAAAGGCGACACTCTGCTCCCTTCGCTGCCCGTCTAGACTGCCGAGCTTCCAAAAGTCCTCCCGAGCACAGGCCTCGCAGGTCTTCGGTGTTATGCCAATGATCCCCACTGCTGAACCACTGCTGCTACGAAGAAACACTGTGTTTACGGTTCATGCTGGGAACACTTCCCTGCCGCCCGTCTTTCTCTCTCTCGCGCTCTCTCTCTCTCTCTCTCTCTCTCTCTCTCTCTCTCTCTCTCTCTCTCTGCCAAGCAGAAGGTCGACTTCAGAGGCAGCCTGACAAACGTACAATTTGCCCCTGAACGCTACCCCGGGTTTTGTAAGACACAAGGACAGTTTGGCCCATCCCCGGGAATTACGTCGTTGAGGCCAATTCAGCCCACGCAGGACTACCCTGGTGCCAAAGTCTTATCAGCGAAGGTCCAGGGTGCTGCCTGAGTCTCTTTTCGTTGGTCAGAAACTACAAGTGCATGTGCTGGGTTCAATTTTGATATTGGTTACCTAAAGCCAAGAGCATTGTTTTCCCGGCGGGAGAGCTGAAAGTGCGGCCTCAAAGTGTCCTGAGAAACAGTGCGGTTCCTCGTGTTCTCTTCACAAGTAGAATGGCTATGTGCGGGGAAAGGGAGTTTGCCTAGAGAAACACTCTGTTTACTAGGCCGTGCAGGAGGCCTCCAGGCGCCCTCTATCCATCAACGGAACACTCTACTGTTCCACAACGACCCAAGTGAGGTTCGGGTATTCCCTCCACGAATTGACGCGTGCAGAGGTTTTCCAGGAAACCTTAGGCGAGTAGTGCATTGAAGTTAGTAGGCCTTTCCTAGGGTCCCCGCTGCCTCACCACGTCCCTTGGAAGAACACTGTGTACCGAAACTCTTCTTGGCCCCCTGAGCACCTTTCCGCTGTCAAAGTCCTCCGGATCCCCTCTTTGCATGCAGACTGAGAAGCGACAAAGTCTCCTCTTTGCTGTAGAGCTAGATAGCCACGACATTCAAAAGTGCCCCTGAACAGAGGTGTAGAAGGTCCTAGGTGGCATGCCAGGGGCTCCCACTGCTGACGCTGAGGAGCCATGGGAGACACGGTGCGTAGTGTTCATTCTGGGTGCACTTACCTACCGGCTCTTCCTGGCAAGCTCTAACTCGACCTTTGATGCAGTCTGGAAAATGGACAGTTTCCCCCCCTGAACACTGCTAGGCTTTTGGCAGGTTCGGGGAGCACCTAAATCTGATACCTGGCACCTTTAAGAGTTCATGCCATTCGCACAGCGCACAACTAACTCCCTGGCTACAAAATTATTCAGAGAAGGTGCCACCGTCCTCCTTGGGTCCCCTTTGGTTCCTGAGAAACTACACGCACGTGGGCTGTGTGCAACTCTGAGACCGGGACCCTTAGAGAACTGTAGTACCACCCAACGGGAAAGAAGGATCGTTCAGCGTGAAAGCTGCCTGAAATACAGTGCTCTGTCAGTCCATTCTTGCATGCTGGAATGTCTTTGGAAGGAAAGTGGAATTTTCTTGAGAGCGGTGGTGGGTTTCCGCTTCCATTCCTGGGGCATCCCAGAGCCGCCTTCACACAGAAGGAACACGACACTGAGCGCCAAGCGGAAGGCAAGGTCCGGGAATTGCATCCACAAATGCCAGGCAGGCGTGCAGCATTTCCCAGGGAGCCCTACTCAAAGCAGTGGCTAAATGCTAGTGGGCTTTTCAGGACTCCTGGGACTCCCGCGCCCTCACCACGTCTCACGGCAACACCATGTGTACCGGTTGTCACGTCTTAGGCGACCTACCAACGTACAGGCACCTAGGCCCTTCGCATCGTCTCTTGGAACGAAGAGGGAATGCAAGGCAAAAAACACTGCTCTCTTTGTTGCGCCGTTGGATTGCCCATCTTTCAAAAGTCCTCCCGAACACGGCTCTGGCAGGTCTTAGGTGGACCGCAAGTGGTCCCCGCTGCTGAACCAGGACGGCAATGGAAACACCCTCTGCTTAGCGTTCGCACTGGGAACACGAAGCTGCCCTCGCTTGCCAAGCAGACCGTCGACTTTAGGCGCGGCCTGACAAACGGACTTGTTGCCCCTGCAACACTGCCTGAGCTCTGGTAGGATAAAAGGACACTTTTGGGCCTCACCTAAGGAATTACGTCGGTCACGCCTTTCAGCTCCCTGTGTGCCAAAGTTTTATCAGGGAAGGTCCAGGGTGCTCCTTGAGTCTCTTTTCGCCGGTCAGAAGCTACACGTACGTGTGCTGCGTCAAGTCTGACCTAGGGGCCTAATGAGAAAAGCATTATTTTCCCAACGGGAAAGCGGGACACTTGCGGCCTCAGATTCAAGTGAGAAACAGCGTTGTTGCCCGTCCCCTCTTCACAGTGGTAATGCCGAGTGATTGAACGGCAGGTTTCCTAGGCTAACAGACAGTTTCCTACTCGTTGCAGGAGGCCTCCAGCAGCCCTTGTTCACATAACGGGAAAGCCAGACCTGTCCCCCAGGCTCCACGTAATGTCAGGGTTTCCACGCACGACTTGACGTGTACGAACGATTTCCATGAACCCTTAGGGAAAGCAGCGCATTAACGCTGGAATGCTTCTCCTAGGACTCCCTCTGCCCCACCATGTCCCTTTGGAGGAACGCTGTGCACTCAATGACTCCTGTTGACCGATTGAGCACCGTTCGGCGAGCCAGGTACCTCCGGATCATCTCTTGGAACGCAGTGTGAAAGGTAGCAAACTGTTGCCTTCGTTGGATAGAGAGATTGACAAGGCTTTCAACTGTGCCCCGACCCGAGTTCTGGAAAGTCTTCGGTGTGATGCCAGTGGCTCTCAGGGCTGACCCTGAGCTGCGATGTAACAAACTGTGCTGACTGTTCATTCTCCGCTTACATACCTGCCGTCTCTCCCTGCCCAGCAGAAGCTCGACTTTAGATGCCGTCTGGAAAATGAACGGTTTCCTCCTGAAGCCTGCTAGTCTTTTGGCAGGTTCAAGGACACCCAGATCTAGCTAGCGCCTTGAAACGCCTATGTCACTCGGACCGTGCTCATCTCCCTGCGCAAGATACTATTCTGAGAAGGTACCACAGTGCTTCTTGTGTCTCTTCTGGTGCTTGAGAAACTACACGTACGTGGGGCTGCGTTCAACTTTGATGCCGGGACCTTAGGAGAAACGTTGGATTGTCCCTAGTTGAACGAAGAATCCTCGTAGCCTCCAAGGTGCCTAAACACAGCGTTCCGCGAGTCTTCCCTTGCATGCTGGAACGTGTCTCAAAGGAAAGGGTGCTATGCAAGAAAGAAGAAAGGTCTTTCCACTTCCTTGCCTGAGGCGTGCCAGAGCCCCCTTCGCATAAAGGGCAGACCACACTGGTCACGAAGATCCAAACAAGGTCCGGCAACGGCATCCACAGTGCCTGCAGGCATGCAGCATTTGCCCAGAAGCCTTAGTCAAAGCAGTGGCTTGACGCTAGGGTGCTGGTTCAGGACTCCTAGGACTCCTGGGTCCTCACCACCTCGCATGGAAAAACACTGTGTACCCAATGTGTACCCAATTCTTAGGGGACCCAACCAAGTACAGGTACCTGGGCCCTTCGGATCGTTTCTCTGCAAGAAGAATGAAAGGCGACACTCTGCTCCCTTCGCTGCCCGTCTAGACTGCCGAGCTTCCAAAAGTCCTCCCGAGCACAGGCCTCGCAGGTCTTCGGTGTTATGCCAATGATCCCCACTGCTGAACCACTGCTGCTACGAAGAAACACTGTGTTTACGGTTCATGCTGGGAACACTTCCCTGCCGCCCGTCTTTCTCTCTCTCGCGCTCTCTCTCTCTCTCTCTCTCTCTCTCTCTCTCTCTCTCTCTCTCTGCCAAGCAGAAGGTCGACTTCAGAGGCAGCCTGACAAACGTACAATTTGCCCCTGAACGCTACCCCGGGTTTTGTAAGACACAAGGACAGTTTGGCCCATCCCCGGGAATTACGTCGTTGAGGCCAATTCAGCCCACGCAGGACTACCCTGGTGCCAAAGTCTTATCAGCGAAGGTCCAGGGTGCTGCCTGAGTCTCTTTTCGTTGGTCAGAAACTACAAGTGCATGTGCTGGGTTCAATTTTGATATTGGTTACCTAAAGCCAAGAGCATTGTTTTCCCGGCGGGAGAGCTGAAAGTGCGGCCTCAAAGTGTCCTGAGAAACAGTGCGGTTCCTCGTGTTCTCTTCACAAGTAGAATGGCTATGTGCGGGGAAAGGGAGTTTGCCTAGAGAAACACTCTGTTTACTAGGCCGTGCAGGAGGCCTCCGGGCGCCCTCTATCCATCAACGGAACACTCTACTGTTCCACAACGACCCAAGTGAGGTTCGGGTATTCCCTCCACGAATTGACGCGTGCAGAGGTTTTCCAGGAAACCTTAGGCGAGTAGTGCATTGAAGTTAGTAGGCCTTTCCTAGGGTCCCCGCTGCCTCACCACGTCCCTTGGAAGAACACTGTGTACCGAAACTCTTCTTGGCCCCCTGAGCACCTTTCCGCTGTCAAAGTCCTCCGGATCCCCTCTTTGCATGCAGACTGAGAAGCGACAAAGTCTCCTCTTTGCTGTAGAGCTAGATAGCCACGACATTCAAAAGTGCCCCTGAACAGAGGTGTAGAAGGTCCTAGGTGGCATGCCAGGGGCTCCCACTGCTGACGCTGAGGAGCCATGGGAGACACGGTGCGTAGTGTTCATTCTGGGTGCACTTACCTACCGGCTCTTCCTGGCAAGCTCTAACTCGACCTTTGATGCAGTCTGGAAAATGGACAGTTTCCCCCCCTGAACACTGCTAGGCTTTTGGCAGGTTCGGGGAGCACCTAAATCTGATACCTGGCACCTTTAAGAGTTCATGCCATTCACACAGCGCACAACTAACTCCCTGGCTACAAAATTATTCAGAGAAGGTGCCACCGTCCTCCTTGGGTCCCCTTTGGTTCCTGAGAAACTACACGCACGTGGGCTGTGTGCAACTCTGAGACCGGGACCCTTAGAGAACTGTAGTACCACCCAACGGGAAAGAAGGATCGTTCAGCGTGAAAGCTGCCTGAAATACAGTGCTCTGTCAGTCCATTCTTGCATGCTGGAATGTCTTTGGAAGGAAAGTGGAATTTTCTTGAGAGCGGTGGTGGGTTTCCGCTTCCATTCCTGGGGCATCCCAGAGCCGCCTTCACACAGAAGGAACACGACACTGAGCGCCAAGCGGAAGGCAAGGTCCGGGAATTGCATCCACAAATGCCAGGCAGGCGTGCAGCATTTCCCAGGGAGCCCTACTCAAAGCAGTGGCTAAATGCTAGTGGGCTTTTCAGGACTCCTGGGACTCCCGCGCCCTCACCACGTCTCACGGCAACACCATGTGTACCGGTTGTCACGTCTTAGGCGACCTACCAACGTACAGGCACCTAGGCCCTTCGCATCGTCTCTTGGAACGAAGAGGGAATGCAAGGCAAAAAACACTGCTCTCTTTGTTGCGCCGTTGGATTGCCCATCTTTCAAAAGTCCTCCCGAACACGGCTCTGGCAGGTCTTAGGTGGACCGCAAGTGGTCCCCGCTGCTGAACCAGGACGGCAATGGAAACACCCTCTGCTTAGCGTTCGCACTGGGAACACGAAGCTGCCCTCGCTTGCCAAGCAGACCGTCGACTTTAGGCGCGGCCTGACAAACGGACTTGTTGCCCCTGCAACACTGCCTGAGCTCTGGTAGGATAAAAGGACACTTTTGGGCCTCACCTAAGGAATTACGTCGGTCACGCCTTTCAGCTCCCTGTGTGCCAAAGTTTTATCAGGGAAGGTCCAGGGTGCTCCTTGAGTCTCTTTTCGCCGGTCAGAAGCTACACGTACGTGTGCTGCGTCAAGTCTGACCTAGGGGCCTAATGAGAAAAGCATTATTTTCCCAACGGGAAAGCGGGACACTTGCGGCCTCAGATTCAAGTGAGAAACAGCGTTGTTGCCCGTCCCCTCTTCACAGTGGTAATGCCGAGTGATTGAACGGCAGGTTTCCTAGGCTAACAGACAGTTTCCTACTCGTTGCAGGAGGCCTCCAGCAGCCCTTGTTCACATAACGGGAAAGCCAGACCTGTCCCCCAGGCTCCACGTAATGTCAGGGTTTCCACGCACGACTTGACGTGTACGAACGATTTCCATGAACCCTTAGGGAAAGCAGCGCATTAACGCTGGAATGCTTCTCCTAGGACTCCCTCTGCCCCACCATGTCCCTTTGGAGGAACGCTGTGCACTCAATGACTCCTGTTGACCGATTGAGCACCGTTCGGCGAGCCAGGTACCTCCGGATCATCTCTTGGAACGCAGTGTGAAAGGTAGCAAACTGTTGCCTTCGTTGGATAGAGAGATTGACAAGGCTTTCAACTGTGCCCCGACCCGAGTTCTGGAAAGTCTTCGGTGTGATGCCAGTGGCTCTCAGGGCTGACCCTGAGCTGCGATGTAACAAACTGTGCTGACTGTTCATTCTCCGCTTACATACCTGCCGTCTCTCCCTGCCCAGCAGAAGCTCGACTTTAGATGCCGTCTGGAAAATGAACGGTTTCCTCCTGAAGCCTGCTAGTCTTTTGGCAGGTTCAAGGACACCCAGATCTAGCTAGCGCCTTGAAACGCCTATGTCACTCGGACCGTGCTCATCTCCCTGCGCAAGATACTATTCTGAGAAGGTACCACAGTGCTTCTTGTGTCTCTTCTGGTGCTTGAGAAACTACACGTACGTGGGGCTGCGTTCAACTTTGATGCCGGGACCTTAGGAGAAACGTTGGATTGTCCCTAGTTGAACGAAGAATCCTCGTAGCCTCCAAGGTGCCTAAACACAGCGTTCCGCGAGTCTTCCCTTGCATGCTGGAACGTGTCTCAAAGGAAAGGGTGCTATGCAAGAAAGAAGAAAGGTCTTTCCACTTCCTTGCCTGAGGCGTGCCAGAGCCCCCTTCGCATAAAGGGCAGACCACACTGGTCACGAAGATCCAAACAAGGTCCGGCAACGGCATCCACAGTGCCTGCAGGCATGCAGCATTTGCCCAGAAGCCTTAGTCAAAGCAGTGGCTTGACGCTAGGGTGCTGGTTCAGGACTCCTAGGACTCCTGGGTCCTCACCACCTCGCATGGAAAAACACTGTGTACCCAATGTGTACCCAATTCTTAGGGGACCCAACCAAGTACAGGTACCTGGGCCCTTCGGATCGTTTCTCTGCAAGAAGAATGAAAGGCGACACTCTGCTCCCTTCGCTGCCCGTCTAGACTGCCGAGCTTCCAAAAGTCCTCCCGAGCACAGGCCTCGCAGGTCTTCGGTGTTATGCCAATGATCCCCACTGCTGAACCACTGCTGCTACGAAGAAACACTGTGTTTACGGTTCATGCTGGGAACACTTCCCTGCCGCCCGTCTTTCTCTCTCTCGCGCTCTCTCTCTCTCTCTCTCTCTCTCTCTCTCTCTCTCTGCCAAGCAGAAGGTCGACTTCAGAGGCAGCCTGACAAACGTACAATTTGCCCCTGAATGCTACCCCGGGTTTTGTAAGACACAAGGACAGTTTGGCCCATCCCCGGGAATTACGTCGTTGAGGCCAATTCAGCCCACGCAGGACTACCCTGGTGCCAAAGTCTTATCAGCGAAGGTCCAGGGTGCTGCCTGAGTCTCTTTTCGTTGGTCAGAAACTACAAGTGCATGTGCTGGGTTCAATTTTGATATTGGTTACCTAAAGCCAAGAGCATTGTTTTCCCGGCGGGAGAGCTGAAAGTGCGGCCTCAAAGTGTCCTGAGAAACAGTGCGGTTCCTCGTGTTCTCTTCACAAGTAGAATGGCTATGTGCGGGGAAAGGGAGTTTGCCTAGAGAAACACTCTGTTTACTAGGCCGTGCAGGAGGCCTCCGGGCGCCCTCTATCCATCAACGGAACACTCTACTGTTCCACAACGACCCAAGTGAGGTTCGGGTATTCCCTCCACGAATTGACGCGTGCAGAGGTTTTCCAGGAAACCTTAGGCGAGTAGTGCATTGAAGTTAGTAGGCCTTTCCTAGGGTCCCCGCTGCCTCACCACGTCCCTTGGAAGAACACTGTGTACCGAAACTCTTCTTGGCCCCCTGAGCACCTTTCCGCTGTCAAAGTCCTCCGGATCCCCTCTTTGCATGCAGACTGAGAAGCGACAAAGTCTCCTCTTTGCTGTAGAGCTAGATAGCCACGACATTCAAAAGTGCCCCTGAACAGAGGTGTAGAAGGTCCTAGGTGGCATGCCAGGGGCTCCCACTGCTGACGCTGAGGAGCCATGGGAGACACGGTGCGTAGTGTTCATTCTGGGTGCACTTACCTACCGGCTCTTCCTGGCAAGCTCTAACTCGACCTTTGATGCAGTCTGGAAAATGGACAGTTTCCCCCCCTGAACACTGCTAGGCTTTTGGCAGGTTCGGGGAGCACCTAAATCTGATACCTGGCACCTTTAAGAGTTCATGCCATTCGCACAGCGCACAACTAACTCCCTGGCTACAAAATTATTCAGAGAAGGTGCCACCGTCCTCCTTGGGTCCCCTTTGGTTCCTGAGAAACTACACGCACGTGGGCTGTGTGCAACTCTGAGACCGGGACCCTTAGAGAACTGTAGTACCACCCAACGGGAAAGAAGGATCGTTCAGCGTGAAAGCTGCCTGAAATACAGTGCTCTGTCAGTCCATTCTTGCATGCTGGAATGTCTTTGGAAGGAAAGTGGAATTTTCTTGAGAGCGGTGGTGGGTTTCCGCTTCCATTCCTGGGGCATCCCAGAGCCGCCTTCACACAGAAGGAACACGACACTGAGCGCCAAGCGGAAGGCAAGGTCCGGGAATTGCATCCACAAATGCCAGGCAGGCGTGCAGCATTTCCCAGGGAGCCCTACTCAAAGCAGTGGCTAAATGCTAGTGGGCTTTTCAGGACTCCTGGGACTCCCGCGCCCTCACCACGTCTCACGGCAACACCATGTGTACCGGTTGTCACGTCTTAGGCGACCTACCAACGTACAGGCACCTAGGCCCTTCGCATCGTCTCTTGGAACGAAGAGGGAATGCAAGGCAAAAAACACTGCTCTCTTTGTTGCGCCGTTGGATTGCCCATCTTTCAAAAGTCCTCCCGAACACGGCTCTGGCAGGTCTTAGGTGGACCGCAAGTGGTCCCCGCTGCTGAACCAGGACGGCAATGGAAACACCCTCTGCTTAGCGTTCGCACTGGGAACACGAAGCTGCCCTCGCTTGCCAAGCAGACCGTTGACTTTAGGCGCGGCCTGACAAACGGACTTGTTGCCCCTGCAACACTGCCTGAGCTCTGGTAGGATAAAAGGACACTTTTGGGCCTCACCTAAGGAATTACGTCGGTCACGCCTTTCAGCTCCCTGTGTGCCAAAGTTTTATCAGGGAAGGTCCAGGGTGCTCCTTGAGTCTCTTTTCGCCGGTCAGAAGCTACACGTACGTGTGCTGCGTCAAGTCTGACCTAGGGGCCTAATGAGAAAAGCATTATTTTCCCAACGGGAAAGCGGGACACTTGCGGCCTCAGATTCAAGTGAGAAACAGCGTTGTTGCCCGTCCCCTCTTCACAGTGGTAATGCCGAGTGATTGAACGGCAGGTTTCCTAGGCTAACAGACAGTTTCCTACTCGTTGCAGGAGGCCTCCAGCAGCCCTTGTTCACATAACGGGAAAGCCAGACCTGTCCCCCAGGCTCCACGTAATGTCAGGGTTTCCACGCACGACTTGACGTGTACGAACGATTTCCATGAACCCTTAGGGAAAGCAGCGCATTAACGCTGGAATGCTTCTCCTAGGACTCCCTCTGCCCCACCATGTCCCTTTGGAGGAACGCTGTGCACTCAATGACTCCTGTTGACCGATTGAGCACCGTTCGGCGAGCCAGGTACCTCCGGATCATCTCTTGGAACGCAGTGTGAAAGGTAGCAAACTGTTGCCTTCGTTGGATAGAGAGATTGACAAGGCTTTCAACTGTGCCCCGACCCGAGTTCTGGAAAGTCTTCGGTGTGATGCCAGTGGCTCTCAGGGCTGACCCTGAGCTGCGATGTAACAAACTGTGCTGACTGTTCATTCTCCGCTTACATACCTGCCGTCTCTCCCTGCCCAGCAGAAGCTCGACTTTAGATGCCGTCTGGAAAATGAACGGTTTCCTCCTGAAGCCTGCTAGTCTTTTGGCAGGTTCAAGGACACCCAGATCTAGCTAGCGCCTTGAAACGCCTATGTCACTCGGACCGTGCTCATCTCCCTGCGCAAGATACTATTCTGAGAAGGTACCACAGTGCTTCTTGTGTCTCTTCTGGTGCTTGAGAAACTACACGTACGTGGGGCTGCGTTCAACTTTGATGCCGGGACCTTAGGAGAAACGTTGGATTGTCCCTAGTTGAACGAAGAATCCTCGTAGCCTCCAAGGTGCCTAAACACAGCGTTCCGCGAGTCTTCCCTTGCATGCTGGAACGTGTCTCAAAGGAAAGGGTGCTATGCAAGAAAGAAGAAAGGTCTTTCCACTTCCTTGCCTGAGGCGTGCCAGAGCCCCCTTCACATAAAGGGCAGACCACACTGGTCACGAAGATCCAAACAAGGTCCGGCAACGGCATCCACAGTGTCTGCAGGCATGCAGCATTTGCCCAGAAGCCTTAGTCAAAGCAGTGGCTTGACGCTAGGGTGCTGGTTCAGGACTCCTAGGACTCCTGGGTCCTCACCACCTTGCATGGAAAAACACTGTGTACCCAATGTGTACCCAATTCTTAGGGGACCCAACCAAGTACAGGTACCTGGGCCCTTCGGATCGTTTCTCTGCAAGAAGAATGAAAGGCGACACTCTGCTCCCTTCGCTGCCCGTCTAGACTGCCGAGCTTCCAAAAGTCCTCCCGAGCACAGGCCTCGCAGGTCTTCGGTGTTATGCCAATGATCCCCACTGCTGAACCACTGCTGCTACGAAGAAACACTGTGTTTACGGTTCATGCTGGGAACACTTCCCTGCCGCCCGTCTTTCTCTCTCTCGCGCTCTCTCTCTCTCTCTCTCTCTCTCTCTCTCTCTCTCTCTCTCTCTCTGCCAAGCAGAAGGTCGACTTCAGAGGCAGCCTGACAAACGTACAATTTGCCCCTGAACGCTACCCCGGGTTTTGTAAGACACAAGGACAGTTTGGCCCATCCCCGGGAATTACGTCGTTGAGGCCATTCAGCCCACGCAGGACTACCCTGGTGCCAAAGTCTTATCAGCGAAGGTCCAGGGTGCTGCCTGAGTCTCTTTTCGTTGGTCAGAAACTACAAGTGCATGTGCTGGGTTCAATTTTGATATTGGTTACCTAAAGCCAAGAGCATTGTTTTCCCGGCGGGAGAGCTGAAAGTGCGGCCTCAAAGTGTCCTGAGAAACAGTGCGGTTCCTCGTGTTCTCTTCACAAGTAGAATGGCTATGTGCGGGGAAAGGGAGTTTGCCTAGAGAAACACTCTGTTTACTAGGCCGTGCAGGAGGCCTCCGGGCGCCCTCTATCCATCAACGGAACACTCTACTGTTCCACAACGACCCAAGTGAGGTTCGGGTATTCCCTCCACGAATTGACGCGTGCAGAGGTTTTCCAGGAAACCTTAGGCGAGTAGTGCATTGAAGTTAGTAGGCCTTTCCTAGGGTCCCCGCTGCCTCACCACATCCCTTGGAAGAACACTGTGTACCGAAACTCTTCTTGGCCCCCTGAGCACCTTTCCGCTGTCAAAGTCCTCCGGATCCCCTCTTTGCATGCAGACTGAGAAGCGACAAAGTCTCCTCTTTGCTGTAGAGCTAGATAGCCACGACATTCAAAAGTGCCCCTGAACAGAGGTGTAGAAGGTCCTAGGTGGCATGCCAGGGGCTCCCACTGCTGACGCTGAGGAGCCATGGGAGACACGGTGCGTAGTGTTCATTCTGGGTGCACTTACCTACCGGCTCTTCCTGGCAAGCTCTAACTCGACCTTTGATGCAGTCTGGAAAATGGACAGTTTCCCCCCCTGAACACTGCTAGGCTTTTGGCAGGTTCGGGGAGCACCTAAATCTGATACCTGGCACCTTTAAGAGTTCATGCCATTCGCACAGCGCACAACTAACTCCCTGGCTACAAAATTATTCAGAGAAGGTGCCACCGTCCTCCTTGGGTCCCCTTTGGTTCCTGAGAAACTACACGCACGTGGGCTGTGTGCAACTCTGAGACCGGGACCCTTAGAGAACTGTAGTACCACCCAACGGGAAAGAAGGATCGTTCAGCGTGAAAGCTGCCTGAAATACAGTGCTCTGTCAGTCCATTCTTGCATGCTGGAATGTCTTTGGAAGGAAAGTGGAATTTTCTTGAGAGCGGTGGTGGGTTTCCGCTTCCATTCCTGGGGCATCCCAGAGCCGCCTTCACACAGAAGGAACACGACACTGAGCGCCAAGCGGAAGGCAAGGTCCGGGAATTGCATCCACAAATGCCAGGCAGGCGTGCAGCATTTCCCAGGGAGCCCTACTCAAAGCAGTGGCTAAATGCTAGTGGGCTTTTCAGGACTCCTGGGACTCCCGCGCCCTCACCACGTCTCACGGCAACACCATGTGTACCGGTTGTCACGTCTTAGGCGACCTACCAACGTACAGGCACCTAGGCCCTTCGCATCGTCTCTTGGAACGAAGAGGGAATGCAAGGCAAAAAACACTGCTCTCTTTGTTGCGCCGTTGGATTGCCCATCTTTCAAAAGTCCTCCCGAACACGGCTCTGGCAGGTCTTAGGTGGACCGCAAGTGGTCCCCGCTGCTGAACCAGGACGGCAATGGAAACACCCTCTGCTTAGCGTTCGCACTGGGAACACGAAGCTGCCCTCGCTTGCCAAGCAGACCGTTGACTTTAGGCGCGGCCTGACAAACGGACTTGTTGCCCCTGCAACACTGCCTGAGCTCTGGTAGGATAAAAGGACACTTTTGGGCCTCACCTAAGGAATTACGTCGGTCACGCCTTTCAGCTCCCTGTGTGCCAAAGTTTTATCAGGGAAGGTCCAGGGTGCTCCTTGAGTCTCTTTTCGCCGGTCAGAAGCTACACGTACGTGTGCTGCGTCAAGTCTGACCTAGGGGCCTAATGAGAAAAGCATTATTTTCCCAACGGGAAAGCGGGACACTTGCGGCCTCAGATTCAAGTGAGAAACAGCGTTGTTGCCCGTCCCCTCTTCACAGTGGTAATGCCGAGTGATTGAACGGCAGGTTTCCTAGGCTAACAGACAGTTTCCTACTCGTTGCAGGAGGCCTCCAGCAGCCCTTGTTCACATAACGGGAAAGCCAGACCTGTCCCCCAGGCTCCACGTAATGTCAGGGTTTCCACGCACGACTTGACGTGTACGAACGATTTCCATGAACCCTTAGGGAAAGCAGCGCATTAACGCTGGAATGCTTCTCCTAGGACTCCCTCTGCCCCACCATGTCCCTTTGGAGGAACGCTGTGCACTCAATGACTCCTGTTGACCGATTGAGCACCGTTCGGCGAGCCAGGTACCTCCGGATCATCTCTTGGAACGCAGTGTGAAAGGTAGCAAACTGTTGCCTTCGTTGGATAGAGAGATTGACAAGGCTTTCAACTGTGCCCCGACCCGAGTTCTGGAAAGTCTTCGGTGTGATGCCAGTGGCTCTCAGGGCTGACCCTGAGCTGCGATGTAACAAACTGTGCTGACTGTTCATTCTCCGCTTACATACCTGCCGTCTCTCCCTGCCCAGCAGAAGCTCGACTTTAGATGCCGTCTGGAAAATGAACGGTTTCCTCCTGAAGCCTGCTAGTCTTTTGGCAGGTTCAAGGACACCCAGATCTAGCTAGCGCCTTGAAACGCCTATGTCACTCGGACCGTGCTCATCTCCCTGCGCAAGATACTATTCTGAGAAGGTACCACAGTGCTTCTTGTGTCTCTTCTGGTGCTTGAGAAACTACACGTACGTGGGGCTGCGTTCAACTTTGATGCCGGGACCTTAGGAGAAACGTTGGATTGTCCCTAGTTGAACGAAGAATCCTCGTAGCCTCCAAGGTGCCTAAACACAGCGTTCCGCGAGTCTTCCCTTGCATGCTGGAACGTGTCTCAAAGGAAAGGGTGCTATGCAAGAAAGAAGAAAGGTCTTTCCACTTCCTTGCCTGAGGCGTGCCAGAGCCCCCTTCGCATAAAGGGCAGACCACACTGGTCACGAAGATCCAAACAAGGTCCAGCAACGGCATCCACAGTGTCTGCAGGC
This sequence comes from Orcinus orca, assembly GCF_937001465.1. NCBI lineage: Eukaryota > Metazoa > Chordata > Mammalia > Artiodactyla > Delphinidae > Orcinus > Orcinus orca. The sequence goes on from NC_064563.1 coordinate 37,276,332, forward strand.
ATGCAGCATTTGCCCAGAAGCCTTAGTCAAAGCAGTGGCTTGACGCTAGGGTGCTGGTTCAGGACTCCTAGGACTCCTGGGTCCTCACCACCTCGCATGGAAAAACACTGTGTACCCAATGTGTACCCAATTCTTAGGGGACCCAACCAAGTACAGGTACCTGGGCCCTTCGGATCGTTTCTCTGCAAGAAGAATGAAAGGCGACACTCTGCTCCCTTCGCTGCCCGTCTAGACTGCCGAGCTTCCAAAAGTCCTCCCGAGCACAGGCCTCGCAGGTCTTCGGTGTTATGCCAATGATCCCCACTGCTGAACCACTGCTGCTACGAAGAAACACTGTGTTTACGGTTCATGCTGGGAACACTTCCCTGCCGCCCGTCTTTCTCTCTCTCGCGCTCTCTCTCTCTCTCTCTCTCTCTCTCTCTCTCTCTCTCTCTCTCTCTGCCAAGCAGAAGGTCGACTTCAGAGGCAGCCTGACAAACGTACAATTTGCCCCTGAACGCTACCCCGGGTTTTGTAAGACACAAGGACAGTTTGGCCCATCCCCGGGAATTACGTCGTTGAGGCCATTCAGCCCACGCAGGACTACCCTGGTGCCAAAGTCTTATCAGCGAAGGTCCAGGGTGCTGCCTGAGTCTCTTTTCGTTGGTCAGAAACTACAAGTGCATGTGCTGGGTTCAATTTTGATATTGGTTACCTAAAGCCAAGAGCATTGTTTTCCCGGCGGGAGAGCTGAAAGTGCGGCCTCAAAGTGTCCTGAGAAACAGTGCGGTTCCTCGTGTTCTCTTCACAAGTAGAATGGCTATGTGCGGGGAAAGGGAGTTTGCCTAGAGAAACACTCTGTTTACTAGGCCGTGCAGGAGGCCTCCGGGCGCCCTCTATCCATCAACGGAACACTCTACTGTTCCACAACGACCCAAGTGAGGTTCGGGTATTCCCTCCACGAATTGACGCGTGCAGAGGTTTTCCAGGAAACCTTAGGCGAGTAGTGCATTGAAGTTAGTAGGCCTTTCCTAGGGTCCCCGCTGCCTCACCACGTCCCTTGGAAGAACACTGTGTACCGAAACTCTTCTTGGCCCCCTGAGCACCTTTCCGCTGTCAAAGTCCTCCGGATCCCCTCTTTGCATGCAGACTGAGAAGCGACAAAGTCTCCTCTTTGCTGTAGAGCTAGATAGCCACGACATTCAAAAGTGCCCCTGAACAGAGGTGTAGAAGGTCCTAGGTGGCATGCCAGGGGCTCCCACTGCTGACGCTGAGGAGCCATGGGAGACACGGTGCGTAGTGTTCATTCTGGGTGTACTTACCTACCGGCTCTTCCTGGCAAGCTCTAACTCGACCTTTGATGCAGTCTGGAAAATGGACAGTTTCCCCCCCTGAACACTGCTAGGCTTTTGGCAGGTTCGGGGAGCACCTAAATCTGATACCTGGCACCTTTAAGAGTTCATGCCATTCGCACAGCGCACAACTAACTCCCTGGCTACAAAATTATTCAGAGAAGGTGCCACCGTCCTCCTTGGGTCCCCTTTGGTTCCTGAGAAACTACACGCACGTGGGCTGTGTGCAACTCTGAGACCGGGACCCTTAGAGAACTGTAGTACCACCCAACGGGAAAGAAGGATCGTTCAGCGTGAAAGCTGCCTGAAATACAGTGCTCTGTCAGTCCATTCTTGCATGCTGGAATGTCTTTGGAAGGAAAGTGGAATTTTCTTGAGAGCGGTGGTGGGTTTCCGCTTCCATTCCTGGGGCATCCCAGAGCCGCCTTCACACAGAAGGAACACGACACTGAGCGCCAAGCGGAAGGCAAGGTCCGGGAATTGCATCCACAAATGCCAGGCAGGCGTGCAGCATTTCCCAGGGAGCCCTACTCAAAGCAGTGGCTAAATGCTAGTGGGCTTTTCAGGACTCCTGGGACTCCCGCGCCCTCACCACGTCTCACGGCAACACCATGTGTACCGGTTGTCACGTCTTAGGCGACCTACCAACGTACAGGCACCTAGGCCCTTCGCATCGTCTCTTGGAACGAAGAGGGAATGCAAGGCAAAAAACACTGCTCTCTTTGTTGCGCCGTTGGATTGCCCATCTTTCAAAAGTCCTCCCGAACACGGCTCTGGCAGGTCTTAGGTGGACCGCAAGTGGTCCCCGCTGCTGAACCAGGACGGCAATGGAAACACCCTCTGCTTAGCGTTCGCACTGGGAACACGAAGCTGCCCTCGCTTGCCAAGCAGACCGTCGACTTTAGGCGCGGCCTGACAAACGGACTTGTTGCCCCTGCAACACTGCCTGAGCTCTGGTAGGATAAAAGGACACTTTTGGGCCTCACCTAAGGAATTACGTCGGTCACGCCTTTCAGCTCCCTGTGTGCCAAAGTTTTATCAGGGAAGGTCCAGGGTGCTCCTTGAGTCTCTTTTCGCCGGTCAGAAGCTACACGTACGTGTGCTGCGTCAAGTCTGACCTAGGGGCCTAATGAGAAAAGCATTATTTTCCCAACGGGAAAGCGGGACACTTGCGGCCTCAGATTCAAGTGAGAAACAGCGTTGTTGCCCGTCCCCTCTTCACAGTGGTAATGCCGAGTGATTGAACGGCAGGTTTCCTAGGCTAACAGACAGTTTCCTACTCGTTGCAGGAGGCCTCCAGCAGCCCTTGTTCACATAACGGGAAAGCCAGACCTGTCCCCCAGGCTCCACGTAATGTCAGGGTTTCCACGCACGACTTGACGTGTACGAACGATTTCCATGAACCCTTAGGGAAAGCAGCGCATTAACGCTGGAATGCTTCTCCTAGGACTCCCTCTGCCCCACCATGTCCCTTTGGAGGAACGCTGTGCACTCAATGACTCCTGTTGACCGATTGAGCACCGTTCGGCGAGCCAGGTACCTCCGGATCATCTCTTGGAACGCAGTGTGAAAGGTAGCAAACTGTTGCCTTCGTTGGATAGAGAGATTGACAAGGCTTTCAACTGTGCCCCGACCCGAGTTCTGGAAAGTCTTCGGTGTGATGCCAGTGGCTCTCAGGGCTGACCCTGAGCTGCGATGTAACAAACTGTGCTGACTGTTCATTCTCCGCTTACATACCTGCCGTCTCTCCCTGCCCAGCAGAAGCTCGACTTTAGATGCCGTCTGGAAAATGAACGGTTTCCTCCTGAAGCCTGCTAGTCTTTTGGCAGGTTCAAGGACACCCAGATCTAGCTAGCGCCTTGAAACGCCTATGTCACTCGGACCGTGCTCATCTCCCTGCGCAAGATACTATTCTGAGAAGGTACCACAGTGCTTCTTGTGTCTCTTCTGGTGCTTGAGAAACTACACGTACGTGGGGCTGCGTTCAACTTTGATGCCGGGACCTTAGGAGAAACGTTGGATTGTCCCTAGTTGAACGAAGAATCCTCGTAGCCTCCAAGGTGCCTAAACACAGCGTTCCGCGAGTCTTCCCTTGCATGCTGGAACGTGTCTCAAAGGAAAGGGTGCTATGCAAGAAAGAAGAAAGGTCTTTCCACTTCCTTGCCTGAGGCGTGCCAGAGCCCCCTTCGCATAAAGGGCAGACCACACTGGTCACGAAGATCCAAACAAGGTCCGGCAACGGCATCCACAGTGTCTGCAGGCATGCAGCATTTGCCCAGAAGCCTTAGTCAAAGCAGTGGCTTGACGCTAGGGTGCTGGTTCAGGACTCCTAGGACTCCTGGGTCCTCACCACCTCGCATGGAAAAACACTGTGTACCCAATGTGTACCCAATTCTTAGGGGACCCAACCAAGTACAGGTACCTGGGCCCTTCGGATCGTTTCTCTGCAAGAAGAATGAAAGGCGACACTCTGCTCCCTTCGCTGCCCGTCTAGACTGCCGAGCTTCCAAAAGTCCTCCCGAGCACAGGCCTCGCAGGTCTTCGGTGTTATGCCAATGATCCCCACTGCTGAACCACTGCTGCTACGAAGAAACACTGTGTTTACGGTTCATGCTGGGAACACTTCCCTGCCGCCCGTCTTTCTCTCTCTCGCGCTCTCTCTCTCTCTCTCTCTCTCTCTCTCTCTCTCTCTCTCTCTCTCTCTGCCAAGCAGAAGGTCGACTTCAGAGGCAGCCTGACAAACGTACAATTTGCCCCTGAACGCTACCCCGGGTTTTGTAAGACACAAGGACAGTTTGGCCCATCCCCGGGAATTACGTCGTTGAGGCCATTCAGCCCACGCAGGACTACCCTGGTGCCAAAGTCTTATCAGCGAAGGTCCAGGGTGCTGCCTGAGTCTCTTTTCGTTGGTCAGAAACTACAAGTGCATGTGCTGGGTTCAATTTTGATATTGGTTACCTAAAGCCAAGAGCATTGTTTTCCCGGCGGGAGAGCTGAAAGTGCGGCCTCAAAGTGTCCTGAGAAACAGTGCGGTTCCTCGTGTTCTCTTCACAAGTAGAATGGCTATGTGCGGGGAAAGGGAGTTTGCCTAGAGAAACACTCTGTTTACTAGGCCGTGCAGGAGGCCTCCGGGCGCCCTCTATCCATCAACGGAACACTCTACTGTTCCACAACGACCCAAGTGAGGTTCGGGTATTCCCTCCACGAATTGACGCGTGCAGAGGTTTTCCAGGAAACCTTAGGCGAGTAGTGCATTGAAGTTAGTAGGCCTTTCCTAGGGTCCCCGCTGCCTCACCACGTCCCTTGGAAGAACACTGTGTACCGAAACTCTTCTTGGCCCCCTGAGCACCTTTCCGCTGTCAAAGTCCTCCGGATCCCCTCTTTGCATGCAGACTGAGAAGCGACAAAGTCTCCTCTTTGCTGTAGAGCTAGATAGCCACGACATTCAAAAGTGCCCCTGAACAGAGGTGTAGAAGGTCCTAGGTGGCATGCCAGGGGCTCCCACTGCTGACGCTGAGGAGCCATGGGAGACACGGTGCGTAGTGTTCATTCTGGGTGTACTTACCTACCGGCTCTTCCTGGCAAGCTCTAACTCGACCTTTGATGCAGTCTGGAAAATGGACAGTTTCCCCCCCTGAACACTGCTAGGCTTTTGGCAGGTTCGGGGAGCACCTAAATCTGATACCTGGCACCTTTAAGAGTTCATGCCATTCGCACAGCGCACAACTAACTCCCTGGCTACAAAATTATTCAGAGAAGGTGCCACCGTCCTCCTTGGGTCCCCTTTGGTTCCTGAGAAACTACACGCACGTGGGCTGTGTGCAACTCTGAGACCGGGACCCTTAGAGAACTGTAGTACCACCCAACGGGAAAGAAGGATCGTTCAGCGTGAAAGCTGCCTGAAATACAGTGCTCTGTCAGTCCATTCTTGCATGCTGGAATGTCTTTGGAAGGAAAGTGGAATTTTCTTGAGAGCGGTGGTGGGTTTCCGCTTCCATTCCTGGGGCATCCCAGAGCCGCCTTCACACAGAAGGAACACGACACTGAGCGCCAAGCGGAAGGCAAGGTCCGGGAATTGCATCCACAAATGCCAGGCAGGCGTGCAGCATTTCCCAGGGAGCCCTACTCAAAGCAGTGGCTAAATGCTAGTGGGCTTTTCAGGACTCCTGGGACTCCCGCGCCCTCACCACGTCTCACGGCAACACCATGTGTACCGGTTGTCACGTCTTAGGCGACCTACCAACGTACAGGCACCTAGGCCCTTCGCATCGTCTCTTGGAACGAAGAGGGAATGCAAGGCAAAAAACACTGCTCTCTTTGTTGCGCCGTTGGATTGCCCATCTTTCAAAAGTCCTCCCGAACACGGCTCTGGCAGGTCTTAGGTGGACCGCAAGTGGTCCCCGCTGCTGAACCAGGACGGCAATGGAAACACCCTCTGCTTAGCGTTCGCACTGGGAACACGAAGCTGCCCTCGCTTGCCAAGCAGACCGTCGACTTTAGGCGCGGCCTGACAAACGGACTTGTTGCCCCTGCAACACTGCCTGAGCTCTGGTAGGATAAAAGGACACTTTTGGGCCTCACCTAAGGAATTACGTCGGTCACGCCTTTCAGCTCCCTGTGTGCCAAAGTTTTATCAGGGAAGGTCCAGGGTGCTCCTTGAGTCTCTTTTCGCCGGTCAGAAGCTACACGTACGTGTGCTGCGTCAAGTCTGACCTAGGGGCCTAATGAGAAAAGCATTATTTTCCCAACGGGAAAGCGGGACACTTGCGGCCTCAGATTCAAGTGAGAAACAGCGTTGTTGCCCGTCCCCTCTTCACAGTGGTAATGCCGAGTGATTGAACGGCAGGTTTCCTAGGCTAACAGACAGTTTCCTACTCGTTGCAGGAGGCCTCCAGCAGCCCTTGTTCACATAACGGGAAAGCCAGACCTGTCCCCCAGGCTCCACGTAATGTCAGGGTTTCCACGCACGACTTGACGTGTACGAACGATTTCCATGAACCCTTAGGGAAAGCAGCGCATTAACGCTGGAATGCTTCTCCTAGGACTCCCTCTGCCCCACCATGTCCCTTTGGAGGAACGCTGTGCACTCAATGACTCCTGTTGACCGATTGAGCACCGTTCGGCGAGCCAGGTACCTCCGGATCATCTCTTGGAACGCAGTGTGAAAGGTAGCAAACTGTTGCCTTCGTTGGATAGAGAGATTGACAAGGCTTTCAACTGTGCCCCGACCCGAGTTCTGGAAAGTCTTCGGTGTGATGCCAGTGGCTCTCAGGGCTGACCCTGAGCTGCGATGTAACAAACTGTGCTGACTGTTCATTCTCCGCTTACATACCTGCCGTCTCTCCCTGCCCAGCAGAAGCTCGACTTTAGATGCCGTCTGGAAAATGAACGGTTTCCTCCTGAAGCCTGCTAGTCTTTTGGCAGGTTCAAGGACACCCAGATCTAGCTAGCGCCTTGAAACGCCTATGTCACTCGGACCGTGCTCATCTCCCTGCGCAAGATACTATTCTGAGAAGGTACCACAGTGCTTCTTGTGTCTCTTCTGGTGCTTGAGAAACTACACGTACGTGGGGCTGCGTTCAACTTTGATGCCGGGACCTTAGGAGAAACGTTGGATTGTCCCTAGTTGAACGAAGAATCCTCGTAGCCTCCAAGGTGCCTAAACACAGCGTTCCGCGAGTCTTCCCTTGCATGCTGGAACGTGTCTCAAAGGAAAGGGTGCTATGCAAGAAAGAAGAAAGGTCTTTCCACTTCCTTGCCTGAGGCGTGCCAGAGCCCCCTTCGCATAAAGGGCAGACCACACTGGTCACGAAGATCCAAACAAGGTCCGGCAACGGCATCCACAGTGCCTGCAGGCATGCAGCATTTGCCCAGAAGCCTTAGTCAAAGCAGTGGCTTGACGCTAGGGTGCTGGTTCAGGACTCCTAGGACTCCTGGGTCCTCACCACCTCGCATGGAAAAACACTGTGTACCCAATGTGTACCCAATTCTTAGGGGACCCAACCAAGTACAGGTACCTGGGCCCTTCGGATCGTTTCTCTGCAAGAAGAATGAAAGGCGACACTCTGCTCCCTTCGCTGCCCGTCTAGACTGCCGAGCTTCCAAAAGTCCTCCCGAGCACAGGCCTCGCAGGTCTTCGGTGTTATGCCAATGATCCCCACTGCTGAACCACTGCTGCTACGAAGAAACACTGTGTTTACGGTTCATGCTGGGAACACTTCCCTGCCGCCCGTCTTTCTCTCTCTCGCGCTCTCTCTCTCTCTCTCTCTCTCTCTCTCTCTCTCTCTCTCTCTGCCAAGCAGAAGGTCGACTTCAGAGGCAGCCTGACAAACGTACAATTTGCCCCTGAACGCTACCCCGGGTTTTGTAAGACACAAGGACAGTTTGGCCCATCCCCGGGAATTACGTCGTTGAGGCCATTCAGCCCACGCAGGACTACCCTGGTGCCAAAGTCTTATCAGCGAAGGTCCAGGGTGCTGCCTGAGTCTCTTTTCGTTGGTCAGAAACTACAAGTGCATGTGCTGGGTTCAATTTTGATATTGGTTACCTAAAGCCAAGAGCATTGTTTTCCCGGCGGGAGAGCTGAAAGCGCGGCCTCAAAGTGTCCTGAGAAACAGTGCGGTTCCTCGTGTTCTCTTCACAAGTAGAATGGCTATGTGCGGGGAAAGGGAGTTTGCCTAGAGAAACACTCTGTTTACTAGGCCGTGCAGGAGGCCTCCGGGCGCCCTCTATCCATCAACGGAACACTCTACTGTTCCACAACGACCCAAGTGAGGTTCGGGTATTCCCTCCACGAATTGACGCGTGCAGAGGTTTTCCAGGAAACCTTAGGCGAGTAGTGCATTGAAGTTAGTAGGCCTTTCCTAGGGTCCCCGCTGCCTCACCACGTCCCTTGGAAGAACACTGTGTACCGATACTCTTCTTGGCCCCCTGAGCACCTTTCCGCTGTCAAAGTCCTCCGGATCCCCTCTTTGCATGCAGACTGAGAAGCGACAAAGTCTCCTCTTTGCTGTAGAGCTAGATAGCCACGACATTCAAAAGTGCCCCTGAACAGAGGTGTAGAAGGTCCTAGGTGGCATGCCAGGGGCTCCCACTGCTGACGCTGAGGAGCCATGGGAGACACGGTGCGTAGTGTTCATTCTGGGTGCACTTACCTACCGGCTCTTCCTGGCAAGCTCTAACTCGACCTTTGATGCAGTCTGGAAAATGGACAGTTTCCCCCCCTGAACACTGCTAGGCTTTTGGCAGGTTCGGGGAGCACCTAAATCTGATACCTGGCACCTTTAAGAGTTCATGCCATTCGCACAGCGCACAACTAACTCCCTGGCTACAAAATTATTCAGAGAAGGTGCCACCGTCCTCCTTGGGTCCCCTTTGGTTCCTGAGAAACTACACGCACGTGGGCTGTGTGCAACTCTGAGACCGGGACCCTTAGAGAACTGTAGTACCACCCAACGGGAAAGAAGGATCGTTCAGCGTGAAAGCTGCCTGAAATACAGTGCTCTGTCAGTCCATTCTTGCATGCTGGAATGTCTTTGGAAGGAAAGTGGAATTTTCTTGAGAGCGGTGGTGGGTTTCCGCTTCCATTCCTGGGGCATCCCAGAGCCGCCTTCACACAGAAGGAACACGACACTGAGCGCCAAGCGGAAGGCAAGGTCCGGGAATTGCATCCACAAATGCCAGGCAGGCGTGCAGCATTTCCCAGGGAGCCCTACTCAAAGCAGTGGCTAAATGCTAGTGGGCTTTTCAGGACTCCTGGGACTCCCGCGCCCTCACCACGTCTCACGGCAACACCATGTGTACCGGTTGTCACGTCTTAGGCGACCTACCAACGTACAGGCACCTAGGCCCTTCGCATCGTCTCTTGGAACGAAGAGGGAATGCAAGGCAAAAAACACTGCTCTCTTTGTTGCGCCGTTGGATTGCCCATCTTTCAAAAGTCCTCCCGAACACGGCTCTGGCAGGTCTTAGGTGGACCGCAAGTGGTCCCCGCTGCTGAACCAGGACGGCAATGGAAACACCCTCTGCTTAGCGTTCGCACTGGGAACACGAAGCTGCCCTCGCTTGCCAAGCAGACCGTCGACTTTAGGCGCGGCCTGACAAACGGACTTGTTGCCCCTGCAACACTGCCTGAGCTCTGGTAGGATAAAAGGACACTTTTGGGCCTCACCTAAGGAATTACGTCGGTCACGCCTTTCAGCTCCCTGTGTGCCAAAGTTTTATCAGGGAAGGTCCAGGGTGCTCCTTGAGTCTCTTTTCGCCGGTCAGAAGCTACACGTACGTGTGCTGCGTCAAGTCTGACCTAGGGGCCTAATGAGAAAAGCATTATTTTCCCAACGGGAAAGCGGGACACTTGCGGCCTCAGATTCAAGTGAGAAACAGCGTTGTTGCCCGTCCCCTCTTCACAGTGGTAATGCCGAGTGATTGAACGGCAGGTTTCCTAGGCTAACAGACAGTTTCCTACTCGTTGCAGGAGGCCTCCAGCAGCCCTTGTTCACATAACGGGAAAGCCAGACCTGTCCCCCAGGCTCCACGTAATGTCAGGGTTTCCACGCACGACTTGACGTGTACGAACGATTTCCATGAACCCTTAGGGAAAGCAGCGCATTAACGCTGGAATGCTTCTCCTAGGACTCCCTCTGCCCCACCATGTCCCTTTGGAGGAACGCTGTGCACTCAATGACTCCTGTTGACCGATTGAGCACCGTTCGGCGAGCCAGGTACCTCCGGATCATCTCTTGGAACGCAGTGTGAAAGGTAGCAAACTGTTGCCTTCGTTGGATAGAGAGATTGACAAGGCTTTCAACTGTGCCCCGACCCGAGTTCTGGAAAGTCTTCGGTGTGATGCCAGTGGCTCTCAGGGCTGACCCTGAGCTGCGATGTAACAAACTGTGCTGACTGTTCATTCTCCGCTTACATACCTGCCGTCTCTCCCTGCCCAGCAGAAGCTCGACTTTAGATGCCGTCTGGAAAATGAACGGTTTCCTCCTGAAGCCTGCTAGTCTTTTGGCAGGTTCAAGGACACCCAGATCTAGCTAGCGCCTTGAAACGCCTATGTCACTCGGACCGTGCTCATCTCCCTGCGCAAGATACTATTCTGAGAAGGTACCACAGTGCTTCTTGTGTCTCTTCTGGTGCTTGAGAAACTACACGTACGTGGGGCTGCGTTCAACTTTGATGCCGGGACCTTAGGAGAAACGTTGGATTGTCCCTAGTTGAACGAAGAATCCTCGTAGCCTCCAAGGTGCCTAAACACAGCGTTCCGCGAGTCTTCCCTTGCATGCTGGAACGTGTCTCAAAGGAAAGGGTGCTATGCAAGAAAGAAGAAAGGTCTTTCCACTTCCTTGCCTGAGGCGTGCCAGAGCCCCCTTCGCATAAAGGGCAGACCACACTGGTCACGAAGATCCAAACAAGGTCCGGCAACGGCATCCACAGTGCCTGCAGGCATGCAGCATTTGCCCAGAAGCCTTAGTCAAAGCAGTGGCTTGACGCTAGGGTGCTGGTTCAGGACTCCTAGGACTCCTGGGTCCTCACCACCTCGCATGGAAAAACACTGTGTACCCAATGTGTACCCAATTCTTAGGGGACCCAACCAAGTACAGGTACCTGGGCCCTTCGGATCGTTTCTCTGCAAGAAGAATGAAAGGCGACACTCTGCTCCCTTCGCTGCCCGTCTAGACTGCCGAGCTTCCAAAAGTCCTCCCGAGCACAGGCCTCGCAGGTCTTCGGTGTTATGCCAATGATCCCCACTGCTGAACCACTGCTGCTACGAAGAAACACTGTGTTTACGGTTCATGCTGGGAACACTTCCCTGCCGCCCGTCTTTCTCTCTCTCGCGCTCTCTCTCTCTCTCTCTCTCTCTCTCTCTCTCTCTCTCTGCCAAGCAGAAGGTCGACTTCAGAGGCAGCCTGACAAACGTACAATTTGCCCCTGAACGCTACCCCGGGTTTTGTAAGACACAAGGACAGTTTGGCCCATCCCCGGGAATTACGTCGTTGAGGCCATTCAGCCCACGCAGGACTACCCTGGTGCCAAAGTCTTATCAGCGAAGGTCCAGGGTGCTGCCTGAGTCTCTTTTCGTTGGTCAGAAACTACAAGTGCATGTGCTGGGTTCAATTTTGATATTGGTTACCTAAAGCCAAGAGCATTGTTTTCCCGGCGGGAGAGCTGAAAGCGCGACCTCAAAGTGTCCTGAGAAACAGTGCGGTTCCTCGTGTTCTCTTCACAAGTAGAATGGCTATGTGCGGGGAAAGGGAGTTTGCCTAGAGAAACACTCTGTTTACTAGGCCGTGCAGGAGGCCTCCGGGCGCCCTCTATCCATCAACGGAACACTCTACTGTTCCACAACGACCCAAGTGAGGTTCGGGTATTCCCTCCACGAATTGACGCGTGCAGAGGTTTTCCAGGAAACCTTAGGCGAGTAGTGCATTGAAGTTAGTAGGCCTTTCCTAGGGTCCCCGCTGCCTCACCACGTCCCTTGGAAGAACACTGTGTACCGAAACTCTTCTTGGCCCCCTGAGCACCTTTCCGCTGTCAAAGTCCTCCGGATCCCCTCTTTGCATGCAGACTGAGAAGCGACAAAGTCTCCTCTTTGCTGTAGAGCTAGATAGCCACGACATTCAAAAGTGCCCCTGAACAGAGGTGTAGAAGGTCCTAGGTGGCATGCCAGGGGCTCCCACTGCTGACGCTGAGGAGCCATGGGAGACACGGTGCGTAGTGTTCATTCTGGGTGCACTTACCTACCGGCTCTTCCTGGCAAGCTCTAACTCGACCTTTGATGCAGTCTGGAAAATGGACAGTTTCCCCCCCTGAACACTGCTAGGCTTTTGGCAGGTTCGGGGAGCACCTAAATCTGATACCTGGCACCTTTAAGAGTTCATGCCATTCGCACAGCGCACAACTAACTCCCTGGCTACAAAATTATTCAGAGAAGGTGCCACCGTCCTCCTTGGGTCCCCTTTGGTTCCTGAGAAACTACACGCACGTGGGCTGTGTGCAACTCTGAGACCGGGACCCTTAGAGAACTGTAGTACCACCCAACGGGAAAGAAGGATCGTTCAGCGTGAAAGCTGCCTGAAATACAGTGCTCTGTCAGTCCATTCTTGCATGCTGGAATGTCTTTGGAAGGAAAGTGGAATTTTCTTGAGAGCGGTGGTGGGTTTCCGCTTCCATTCCTGGGGCATCCCAGAGCCGCCTTCACACAGAAGGAACACGACACTGAGCGCCAAGCGGAAGGCAAGGTCCGGGAATTGCATCCACAAATGCCAGGCAGGCGTGCAGCATTTCCCAGGGAGCCCTACTCAAAGCAGTGGCTAAATGCTAGTGGGCTTTTCAGGACTCCTGGGACTCCCGCGCCCTCACCACGTCTCACGGCAACACCATGTGTACCGGTTGTCACGTCTTAGGCGACCTACCAACGTACAGGCACCTAGGCCCTTCGCATCGTCTCTTGGAATGAAGAGGGAATGCAAGGCAAAAAACACTGCTCTCTTTGTTGCGCCGTTGGATTGCCCATCTTTCAAAAGTCCTCCCGAACACGGCTCTGGCAGGTCTTAGGTGGACCGCAAGTGGTCCCCGCTGCTGAACCAGGACGGCAATGGAAACACCCTCTGCTTAGCGTTCGCACTGGGAACACGAAGCTGCCCTCGCTTGCCAAGCAGACCGTCGACTTTAGGCGCGGCCTGACAAACGGACTTGTTGCCCCTGCAACACTGCCTGAGCTCTGGTAGGATAAAAGGACACTTTTGGGCCTCACCTAAGGAATTACGTCGGTCACGCCTTTCAGCTCCCTGTGTGCCAAAGTTTTATCAGGGAAGGTCCAGGGTGCTCCTTGAGTCTCTTTTCGCCGGTCAGAAGCTACACGTACGTGTGCTGCGTCAAGTCTGACCTAGGGGCCTAATGAGAAAAGCATTATTTTCCCAACGGGAAAGCGGGACACTTGCGGCCTCAGATTCAAGTGAGAAACAGCGTTGTTGCCCGTCCCCTCTTCACAGTGGTAATGCCGAGTGATTGAACGGCAGGTTTCCTAGGCTAACAGACAGTTTCCTACTCGTTGCAGGAGGCCTCCAGCAGCCCTTGTTCACATAACGGGAAAGCCAGACCTGTCCCCCAGGCTCCACGTAATGTCAGGGTTTCCACGCACGACTTGACGTGTACGAACGATTTCCATGAACCCTTAGGGAAAGCAGCGCATTAACGCTGGAATGCTTCTCCTAGGACTCCCTCTGCCCCACCATGTCCCTTTGGAGGAACGCTGTGCACTCAATGACTCCTGTTGACCGATTGAGCACCGTTCGGCGAGCCAGGTACCTCCGGATCATCTCTTGGAACGCAGTGTGAAAGGTAGCAAACTGTTGCCTTCGTTGGATAGAGAGATTGACAAGGCTTTCAACTGTGCCCCGACCCGAGTTCTGGAAAGTCTTCGGTGTGATGCCAGTGGCTCTCAGGGCTGACCCTGAGCTGCGATGTAACAAACTGTGCTGACTGTTCATTCTCCGCTTACATACCTGCCGTCTCTCCCTGCCCAGCAGAAGCTCGACTTTAGATGCCGTCTGGAAAATGAACGGTTTCCTCCTGAAGCCTGCTAGTCTTTTGGCAGGTTCAAGGACACCCAGATCTAGCTAGCGCCTTGAAACGCCTATGTCACTCGGACAGTGCTCATCTCCCTGCGCAAGATACTATTCTGAGAAGGTACCACAGTGCTTCTTGTGTCTCTTCTGGTGCTTGAGAAACTACACGTACGTGGGGCTGCGTTCAACTTTGATGCCGGGACCTTAGGAGAAACGTTGGATTGTCCCTAGTTGAACGAAGAATCCTCGTAGCCTCCAAGGTGCCTAAACACAGCGTTCCGCGAGTCTTCCCTTGCATGCTGGAACGTGTCTCAAAGGAAAGGGTGCTATGCAAGAAAGAAGAAAGGTCTTTCCACTTCCTTGCCTGAGGCGTGCCAGAGCCCCCTTCGCATAAAGGGCAGACCACACTGGTCACGAAGATCCAAACAAGGTCCGGCAACGGCATCCACAGTGCCTGCAGGCATGCAGCATTTGCCCAGAAGCCTTAGTCAAAGCAGTGGCTTGACGCTAGGGTGCTGGTTCAGGACTCCTAGGACTCCTGGGTCCTCACCACCTCGCATGGAAAAACACTGTGTACCCAATGTGTACCCAATTCTTAGGGGACCCAACCAAGTACAGGTACCTGGGCCCTTCGGATCGTTTCTCTGCAAGAAGAATGAAAGGCGACACTCTGCTCCCTTCGCTGCCCGTCTAGACTGCCGAGCTTCCAAAAGTCCTCCCGAGCACAGGCCTCGCAGGTCTTCGGTGTTATGCCAATGATCCCCACTGCTGAACCACTGCTGCTACGAAGAAACACTGTGTTTACGGTTCATGCTGGGAACACTTCCCTGCCGCCCGTCTTTCTCTCTCTCGCGCGCTCTCTCTCTCTCTCTCTCTCTCTCTCTCTCTCTCTCTCTCTCTCTCTCTGCCAAGCAGAAGGTCGACTTCAGAGGCAGCCTGACAAACGTACAATTTGCCCCTGAACGCTACCCCGGGTTTTGTAAGACACAAGGACAGTTTGGCCCATCCCCGGGAATTACGTCGTTGAGGCCATTCAGCCCACGCAGGACTACCCTGGTGCCAAAGTCTTATCAGCGAAGGTCCAGGGTGCTGCCTGAGTCTCTTTTCGTTGGTCAGAAACTACAAGTGCATGTGCTGGGTTCAATTTTGATATTGGTTACCTAAAGCCAAGAGCATTGTTTTCCCGGCGGGAGAGCTGAAAGTGCGGCCTCAAAGTGTCCTGAGAAACAGTGCGGTTCCTCGTGTTCTCTTCACAAGTAGAATGGCTATGTGCGGGGAAAGGGAGTTTGCCTAGAGAAACACTCTGTTTACTAGGCCGTGCAGGAGGCCTCCGGGCGCCCTCTATCCATCAACGGAACACTCTACTGTTCCACAACGACCCAAGTGAGGTTCGGGTATTCCCTCCACGAATTGACGCGTGCAGAGGTTTTCCAGGAAACCTTAGGCGAGTAGTGCATTGAAGTTAGTAGGCCTTTCCTAGGGTCCCCGCTGCCTCACCACGTCCCTTGGAAGAACACTGTGTACCGAAACTCTTCTTGGCCCCCTGAGCACCTTTCCGCTGTCAAAGTCCTCCGGATCCCCTCTTTGCATGCAGACTGAGAAGCGACAAAGTCTCCTCTTTGCTGTAGAGCTAGATAGCCACGACATTCAAAAGTGCCCCTGAACAGAGGTGTAGAAGGTCCTAGGTGGCATGCCAGGGGCTCCCACTGCTGACGCTGAGGAGCCATGGGAGACACGGTGCGTAGTGTTCATTCTGGGTGTACTTACCTACCGGCTCTTCCTGGCAAGCTCTAACTCGACCTTTGATGCAGTCTGGAAAATGGACAGTTTCCCCCCCTGAACACTGCTAGGCTTTTGGCAGGTTCGGGGAGCACCTAAATCTGATACCTGGCACCTTTAAGAGTTCATGCCATTCGCACAGCGCACAACTAACTCCCTGGCTACAAAATTATTCAGAGAAGGTGCCACCGTCCTCCTTGGGTCCCCTTTGGTTCCTGAGAAACTACACGCACGTGGGCTGTGTGCAACTCTGAGACCGGGACCCTTAGAGAACTGTAGTACCACCCAACGGGAAAGAAGGATCGTTCAGCGTGAAAGCTGCCTGAAATACAGTGCTCTGTCAGTCCATTCTTGCATGCTGGAATGTCTTTGGAAGGAAAGTGGAATTTTCTTGAGAGCGGTGGTGGGTTTCCGCTTCCATTCCTGGGGCATCCCAGAGCCGCCTTCACACAGAAGGAACACGACACTGAGCGCCAAGCGGAAGGCAAGGTCCGGGAATTGCATCCACAAATGCCAGGCAGGCGTGCAGCATTTCCCAGGGAGCCCTACTCAAAGCAGTGGCTAAATGCTAGTGGGCTTTTCAGGACTCCTGGGACTCCCGCGCCCTCACCACGTCTCACGGCAACACCATGTGTACCGGTTGTCACGTCTTAGGCGACCTACCAACGTACAGGCACCTAGGCCCTTCGCATCGTCTCTTGGAACGAAGAGGGAATGCAAGGCAAAAAACACTGCTCTCTTTGTTGCGCCGTTGGATTGCCCATCTTTCAAAAGTCCTCCCGAACACGGCTCTGGCAGGTCTTAGGTGGACCGCAAGTGGTCCCCGCTGCTGAACCAGGACGGCAATGGAAACACCCTCTGCTTAGCGTTCGCACTGGGAACACGAAGCTGCCCTCGCTTGCCAAGCAGACCGTCGACTTTAGGCGCGGCCTGACAAACGGACTTGTTGCCCCTGCAACACTGCCTGAGCTCTGGTAGGATAAAAGGACACTTTTGGGCCTCACCTAAGGAATTACGTCGGTCACGCCTTTCAGCTCCCTGTGTGCCAAAGTTTTATCAGGGAAGGTCCAGGGTGCTCCTTGAGTCTCTTTTCGCCGGTCAGAAGCTACACGTACGTGTGCTGCGTCAAGTCTGACCTAGGGGCCTAATGAGAAAAGCATTATTTTCCCAACGGGAAAGCGGGACACTTGCGGCCTCAGATTCAAGTGAGAAACAGCGTTGTTGCCCGTCCCCTCTTCACAGTGGTAATGCCGAGTGATTGAACGGCAGGTTTCCTAGGCTAACAGACAGTTTCCTACTCGTTGCAGGAGGCCTCCAGCAGCCCTTGTTCACATAACGGGAAAGCCAGACCTGTCCCCCAGGCTCCACGTAATGTCAGGGTTTCCACGCACGACTTGACGTGTACGAACGATTTCCATGAACCCTTAGGGAAAGCAGCGCATTAACGCTGGAATGCTTCTCCTAGGACTCCCTCTGCCCCACCATGTCCCTTTGGAGGAACGCTGTGCACTCAATGACTCCTGTTGACCGATTGAGCACCGTTCGGCGAGCCAGGTACCTCCGGATCATCTCTTGGAACGCAGTGTGAAAGGTAGCAAACTGTTGCCTTCGTTGGATAGAGAGATTGACAAGGCTTTCAACTGTGCCCCGACCCGAGTTCTGGAAAGTCTTCGGTGTGATGCCAGTGGCTCTCAGGGCTGACCCTGAGCTGCGATGTAACAAACTGTGCTGACTGTTCATTCTCCGCTTACATACCTGCCGTCTCTCCCTGCCCAGCAGAAGCTCGACTTTAGATGCCGTCTGGAAAATGAACGGTTTCCTCCTGAAGCCTGCTAGTCTTTTGGCAGGTTCAAGGACACCCAGATCTAGCTAGCGCCTTGAAACGCCTATGTCACTCGGACCGTGCTCATCTCCCTGCGCAAGATACTATTCTGAGAAGGTACCACAGTGCTTCTTGTGTCTCTTCTGGTGCTTGAGAAACTACACGTACGTGGGGCTGCGTTCAACTTTGATGCCGGGACCTTAGGAGAAACGTTGGATTGTCCCTAGTTGAACGAAGAATCCTCGTAGCCTCCAAGGTGCCTAAACACAGCGTTCCGCGAGTCTTCCCTTGCATGCTGGAACGTGTCTCAAAGGAAAGGGTGCTATGCAAGAAAGAAGAAAGGTCTTTCCACTTCCTTGCCTGAGGCGTGCCAGAGCCCCCTTCGCATAAAGGGCAGACCACACTGGTCACGAAGATCCAAACAAGGTCCGGCAACGGCATCCACAGTGCCTGCAGGCATGCAGCATTTGCCCAGAAGCCTTAGTCAAAGCAGTGGCTTGACGCTAGGGTGCTGGTTCAGGACTCCTAGGACTCCTGGGTCCTCACCACCTCGCATGGAAAAACA
The DNA here is from genome assembly GCF_937001465.1 of Orcinus orca. Taxonomy (NCBI): domain Eukaryota; kingdom Metazoa; phylum Chordata; class Mammalia; order Artiodactyla; family Delphinidae; genus Orcinus; species Orcinus orca. Next base: position 37,294,398 of record NC_064563.1, read on the forward strand.
CTGTGTACCCAATGTGTACCCAATTCTTAGGGGACCCAACCAAGTACAGGTACCTGGGCCCTTCGGATCGTTTCTCTGCAAGAAGAATGAAAGGCGACACTCTGCTCCCTTCGCTGCCCGTCTAGACTGCCGAGCTTCCAAAAGTCCTCCCGAGCACAGGCCTCGCAGGTCTTCGGTGTTATGCCAATGATCCCCACTGCTGAACCACTGCTGCTACGAAGAAACACTGTGTTTACGGTTCATGCTGGGAACACTTCCCTGCCGCCCGTCTTTCTCTCTCTCGCGCTCTCTCTCTCTCTCTCTCTCTCTCTCTCTCTCTCTCTCTCTCTCTGCCAAGCAGAAGGTCGACTTCAGAGGCAGCCTGACAAACGTACAATTTGCCCCTGAACGCTACCCCGGGTTTTGTAAGACACAAGGACAGTTTGGCCCATCCCCGGGAATTACGTCGTTGAGGCCATTCAGCCCACGCAGGACTACCCTGGTGCCAAAGTCTTATCAGCGAAGGTCCAGGGTGCTGCCTGAGTCTCTTTTCGTTGGTCAGAAACTACAAGTGCATGTGCTGGGTTCAATTTTGATATTGGTTACCTAAAGCCAAGAGCATTGTTTTCCCGGCGGGAGAGCTGAAAGTGCGGCCTCAAAGTGTCCTGAGAAACAGTGCGGTTCCTCGTGTTCTCTTCACAAGTAGAATGGCTATGTGCGGGGAAAGGGAGTTTGCCTAGAGAAACACTCTGTTTACTAGGCCGTGCAGGAGGCCTCCGGGCGCCCTCTATCCATCAACGGAACACTCTACTGTTCCACAACGACCCAAGTGAGGTTCGGGTATTCCCTCCACGAATTGACGCGTGCAGAGGTTTTCCAGGAAACCTTAGGCGAGTAGTGCATTGAAGTTAGTAGGCCTTTCCTAGGGTCCCCGCTGCCTCACCACGTCCCTTGGAAGAACACTGTGTACCGAAACTCTTCTTGGCCCCCTGAGCACCTTTCCGCTGTCAAAGTCCTCCGGATCCCCTCTTTGCATGCAGACTGAGAAGCGACAAAGTCTCCTCTTTGCTGTAGAGCTAGATAGCCACGACATTCAAAAGTGCCCCTGAACAGAGGTGTAGAAGGTCCTAGGTGGCATGCCAGGGGCTCCCACTGCTGACGCTGAGGAGCCATGGGAGACACGGTGCGTAGTGTTCATTCTGGGTGTACTTACCTACCGGCTCTTCCTGGCAAGCTCTAACTCGACCTTTGATGCAGTCTGGAAAATGGACAGTTTCCCCCCCTGAACACTGCTAGGCTTTTGGCAGGTTCGGGGAGCACCTAAATCTGATACCTGGCACCTTTAAGAGTTCATGCCATTCGCACAGCGCACAACTAACTCCCTGGCTACAAAATTATTCAGAGAAGGTGCCACCGTCCTCCTTGGGTCCCCTTTGGTTCCTGAGAAACTACACGCACGTGGGCTGTGTGCAACTCTGAGACCGGGACCCTTAGAGAACTGTAGTACCACCCAACGGGAAAGAAGGATCGTTCAGCGTGAAAGCTGCCTGAAATACAGTGCTCTGTCAGTCCATTCTTGCATGCTGGAATGTCTTTGGAAGGAAAGTGGAATTTTCTTGAGAGCGGTGGTGGGTTTCCGCTTCCATTCCTGGGGCATCCCAGAGCCGCCTTCACACAGAAGGAACACGACACTGAGCGCCAAGCGGAAGGCAAGGTCCGGGAATTGCATCCACAAATGCCAGGCAGGCGTGCAGCATTTCCCAGGGAGCCCTACTCAAAGCAGTGGCTAAATGCTAGTGGGCTTTTCAGGACTCCTGGGACTCCCGCGCCCTCACCACGTCTCACGGCAACACCATGTGTACCGGTTGTCACGTCTTAGGCGACCTACCAACGTACAGGCACCTAGGCCCTTCGCATCGTCTCTTGGAACGAAGAGGGAATGCAAGGCAAAAAACACTGCTCTCTTTGTTGCGCCGTTGGATTGCCCATCTTTCAAAAGTCCTCCCGAACACGGCTCTGGCAGGTCTTAGGTGGACCGCAAGTGGTCCCCGCTGCTGAACCAGGACGGCAATGGAAACACCCTCTGCTTAGCGTTCGCACTGGGAACACGAAGCTGCCCTCGCTTGCCAAGCAGACCGTCGACTTTAGGCGCGGCCTGACAAACGGACTTGTTGCCCCTGCAACACTGCCTGAGCTCTGGTAGGATAAAAGGACACTTTTGGGCCTCACCTAAGGAATTACGTCGGTCACGCCTTTCAGCTCCCTGTGTGCCAAAGTTTTATCAGGGAAGGTCCAGGGTGCTCCTTGAGTCTCTTTTCGCCGGTCAGAAGCTACACGTACGTGTGCTGCGTCAAGTCTGACCTAGGGGCCTAATGAGAAAAGCATTATTTTCCCAACGGGAAAGCGGGACACTTGCGGCCTCAGATTCAAGTGAGAAACAGCGTTGTTGCCCGTCCCCTCTTCACAGTGGTAATGCCGAGTGATTGAACGGCAGGTTTCCTAGGCTAACAGACAGTTTCCTACTCGTTGCAGGAGGCCTCCAGCAGCCCTTGTTCACATAACGGGAAAGCCAGACCTGTCCCCCAGGCTCCACGTAATGTCAGGGTTTCCACGCACGACTTGACGTGTACGAACGATTTCCATGAACCCTTAGGGAAAGCAGCGCATTAACGCTGGAATGCTTCTCCTAGGACTCCCTCTGCCCCACCATGTCCCTTTGGAGGAACGCTGTGCACTCAATGACTCCTGTTGACCGATTGAGCACCGTTCGGCGAGCCAGGTACCTCCGGATCATCTCTTGGAACGCAGTGTGAAAGGTAGCAAACTGTTGCCTTCGTTGGATAGAGAGATTGACAAGGCTTTCAACTGTGCCCCGACCCGAGTTCTGGAAAGTCTTCGGTGTGATGCCAGTGGCTCTCAGGGCTGACCCTGAGCTGCGATGTAACAAACTGTGCTGACTGTTCATTCTCCGCTTACATACCTGCCGTCTCTCCCTGCCCAGCAGAAGCTCGACTTTAGATGCCGTCTGGAAAATGAACGGTTTCCTCCTGAAGCCTGCTAGTCTTTTGGCAGGTTCAAGGACACCCAGATCTAGCTAGCGCCTTGAAACGCCTATGTCACTCGGACCGTGCTCATCTCCCTGCGCAAGATACTATTCTGAGAAGGTACCACAGTGCTTCTTGTGTCTCTTCTGGTGCTTGAGAAACTACACGTACGTGGGGCTGCGTTCAACTTTGATGCCGGGACCTTAGGAGAAACGTTGGATTGTCCCTAGTTGAACGAAGAATCCTCGTAGCCTCCAAGGTGCCTAAACACAGCGTTCCGCGAGTCTTCCCTTGCATGCTGGAACGTGTCTCAAAGGAAAGGGTGCTATGCAAGAAAGAAGAAAGGTCTTTCCACTTCCTTGCCTGAGGCGTGCCAGAGCCCCCTTCGCATAAAGGGCAGACCACACTGGTCACGAAGATCCAAACAAGGTCCGGCAACGGCATCCACAGTGCCTGCAGGCATGCAGCATTTGCCCAGAAGCCTTAGTCAAAGCAGTGGCTTGACGCTAGGGTGCTGGTTCAGGACTCCTAGGACTCCTGGGTCCTCACCACCTCGCATGGAAAAACACTGTGTACCCAATGTGTACCCAATTCTTAGGGGACCCAACCAAGTACAGGTACCTGGGCCCTTCGGATCGTTTCTCTGCAAGAAGAATGAAAGGCGACACTCTGCTCCCTTCGCTGCCCGTCTAGACTGCCGAGCTTCCAAAAGTCCTCCCGAGCACAGGCCTCGCAGGTCTTCGGTGTTATGCCAATGATCCCCACTGCTGAACCACTGCTGCTACGAAGAAACACTGTGTTTACGGTTCATGCTGGGAACACTTCCCTGCCGCCCGTCTTTCTCTCTCTCGCGCTCTCTCTCTCTCTCTCTCTCTCTCTCTCTCTCTCTCTCTCTCTCTGCCAAGCAGAAGGTCGACTTCAGAGGCAGCCTGACAAACGTACAATTTGCCCCTGAACGCTACCCCGGGTTTTGTAAGACACAAGGACAGTTTGGCCCATCCCCGGGAATTACGTCGTTGAGGCCATTCAGCCCACGCAGGACTACCCTGGTGCCAAAGTCTTATCAGCGAAGGTCCAGGGTGCTGCCTGAGTCTCTTTTCGTTGGTCAGAAACTACAAGTGCATGTGCTGGGTTCAATTTTGATATTGGTTACCTAAAGCCAAGAGCATTGTTTTCCCGGCGGGAGAGCTGAAAGTGCGGCCTCAAAGTGTCCTGAGAAACAGTGCGGTTCCTCGTGTTCTCTTCACAAGTAGAATGGCTATGTGCGGGGAAAGGGAGTTTGCCTAGAGAAACACTCTGTTTACTAGGCCGTGCAGGAGGCCTCCGGGCGCCCTCTATCCATCAACGGAACACTCTACTGTTCCACAACGACCCAAGTGAGGTTCGGGTATTCCCTCCACGAATTGACGCGTGCAGAGGTTTTCCAGGAAACCTTAGGCGAGTAGTGCATTGAAGTTAGTAGGCCTTTCCTAGGGTCCCCGCTGCCTCACCACGTCCCTTGGAAGAACACTGTGTACCGAAACTCTTCTTGGCCCCCTGAGCACCTTTCCGCTGTCAAAGTCCTCCGGATCCCCTCTTTGCATGCAGACTGAGAAGCGACAAAGTCTCCTCTTTGCTGTAGAGCTAGATAGCCACGACATTCAAAAGTGCCCCTGAACAGAGGTGTAGAAGGTCCTAGGTGGCATGCCAGGGGCTCCCACTGCTGACGCTGAGGAGCCATGGGAGACACGGTGCGTAGTGTTCATTCTGGGTGTACTTACCTACCGGCTCTTCCTGGCAAGCTCTAACTCGACCTTTGATGCAGTCTGGAAAATGGACAGTTTCCCCCCCTGAACACTGCTAGGCTTTTGGCAGGTTCGGGGAGCACCTAAATCTGATACCTGGCACCTTTAAGAGTTCATGCCATTCGCACAGCGCACAACTAACTCCCTGGCTACAAAATTATTCAGAGAAGGTGCCACCGTCCTCCTTGGGTCCCCTTTGGTTCCTGAGAAACTACACGCACGTGGGCTGTGTGCAACTCTGAGACCGGGACCCTTAGAGAACTGTAGTACCACCCAACGGGAAAGAAGGATCGTTCAGCGTGAAAGCTGCCTGAAATACAGTGCTCTGTCAGTCCATTCTTGCATGCTGGAATGTCTTTGGAAGGAAAGTGGAATTTTCTTGAGAGCGGTGGTGGGTTTCCGCTTCCATTCCTGGGGCATCCCAGAGCCGCCTTCACACAGAAGGAACACGACACTGAGCGCCAAGCGGAAGGCAAGGTCCGGGAATTGCATCCACAAATGCCAGGCAGGTGTGCAGCATTTCCCAGGGAGCCCTACTCAAAGCAGTGGCTAAATGCTAGTGGGCTTTTCAGGACTCCTGGGACTCCCGCGCCCTCACCACGTCTCACGGCAACACCATGTGTACCGGTTGTCACGTCTTAGGCGACCTACCAACGTACAGGCACCTAGGCCCTTCGCATCGTCTCTTGGAACGAAGAGGGAATGCAAGGCAAAAAACACTGCTCTCTTTGTTGCGCCGTTGGATTGCCCATCTTTCAAAAGTCCTCCCGAACACGGCTCTGGCAGGTCTTAGGTGGACCGCAAGTGGTCCCCGCTGCTGAACCAGGACGGCAATGGAAACACCCTCTGCTTAGCGTTCGCACTGGGAACACGAAGCTGCCCTCGCTTGCCAAGCAGACCGTCGACTTTAGGCGCGGCCTGACAAACGGACTTGTTGCCCCTGCAACACTGCCTGAGCTCTGGTAGGATAAAAGGACACTTTTGGGCCTCACCTAAGGAATTACGTCGGTCACGCCTTTCAGCTCCCTGTGTGCCAAAGTTTTATCAGGGAAGGTCCAGGGTGCTCCTTGAGTCTCTTTTCGCCGGTCAGAAGCTACACGTACGTGTGCTGCGTCAAGTCTGACCTAGGGGCCTAATGAGAAAAGCATTATTTTCCCAACGGGAAAGCGGGACACTTGCGGCCTCAGATTCAAGTGAGAAACAGCGTTGTTGCCCGTCCCCTCTTCACAGTGGTAATGCCGAGTGATTGAACGGCAGGTTTCCTAGGCTAACAGACAGTTTCCTACTCGTTGCAGGAGGCCTCCAGCAGCCCTTGTTCACATAACGGGAAAGCCAGACCTGTCCCCCAGGCTCCACGTAATGTCAGGGTTTCCACGCACGACTTGACGTGTACGAACGATTTCCATGAACCCTTAGGGAAAGCAGCGCATTAACGCTGGAATGCTTCTCCTAGGACTCCCTCTGCCCCACCATGTCCCTTTGGAGGAACGCTGTGCACTCAATGACTCCTGTTGACCGATTGAGCACCGTTCGGCGAGCCAGGTACCTCCGGATCATCTCTTGGAACGCAGTGTGAAAGGTAGCAAACTGTTGCCTTCGTTGGATAGAGAGATTGACAAGGCTTTCAACTGTGCCCCGACCCGAGTTCTGGAAAGTCTTCGGTGTGATGCCAGTGGCTCTCAGGGCTGACCCTGAGCTGCGATGTAACAAACTGTGCTGACTGTTCATTCTCCGCTTACATACCTGCCGTCTCTCCCTGCCCAGCAGAAGCTCGACTTTAGATGCCGTCTGGAAAATGAACGGTTTCCTCCTGAAGCCTGCTAGTCTTTTGGCAGGTTCAAGGACACCCAGATCTAGCTAGCGCCTTGAAACGCCTATGTCACTCGGACCGTGCTCATCTCCCTGCGCAAGATACTATTCTGAGAAGGTACCACAGTGCTTCTTGTGTCTCTTCTGGTGCTTGAGAAACTACACGTACGTGGGGCTGCGTTCAACTTTGATGCCGGGACCTTAGGAGAAACGTTGGATTGTCCCTAGTTGAACGAAGAATCCTCGTAGCCTCCAAGGTGCCTAAACACAGCGTTCCGCGAGTCTTCCCTTGCATGCTGGAACGTGTCTCAAAGGAAAGGGTGCTATGCAAGAAAGAAGAAAGGTCTTTCCACTTCCTTGCCTGAGGCGTGCCAGAGCCCCCTTCGCATAAAGGGCAGACCACACTGGTCACGAAGATCCAAACAAGGTCCGGCAACGGCATCCACAGTGCCTGCAGGCATGCAGCATTTGCCCAGAAGCCTTAGTCAAAGCAGTGGCTTGACGCTAGGGTGCTGGTTCAGGACTCCTAGGACTCCTGGGTCCTCACCACCTCGCATGGAAAAACACTGTGTACCCAATGTGTACCCAATTCTTAGGGGACCCAACCAAGTACAGGTACCTGGGCCCTTCGGATCGTTTCTCTGCAAGAAGAATGAAAGGCGACACTCTGCTCCCTTCGCTGCCCGTCTAGACTGCCGAGCTTCCAAAAGTCCTCCCGAGCACAGGCCTCGCAGGTCTTCGGTGTTATGCCAATGATCCCCACTGCTGAACCACTGCTGCTACGAAGAAACACTGTGTTTACGGTTCATGCTGGGAACACTTCCCTGCCGCCCGTCTTTCTCTCTCTCGCGCTCTCTCTCTCTCTCTCTCTCTCTCTCTCTCTCTCTCTCTCTCTCTCTCTCTGCCAAGCAGAAGGTCGACTTCAGAGGCAGCCTGACAAACGTACAATTTGCCCCTGAACGCTACCCCGGGTTTTGTAAGACACAAGGACAGTTTGGCCCATCCCCGGGAATTACGTCGTTGAGGCCATTCAGCCCACGCAGGACTACCCTGGTGCCAAAGTCTTATCAGCGAAGGTCCAGGGTGCTGCCTGAGTCTCTTTTCGTTGGTCAGAAACTACAAGTGCATGTGCTGGGTTCAATTTTGATATTGGTTACCTAAAGCCAAGAGCATTGTTTTCCCGGCGGGAGAGCTGAAAGTGCGGCCTCAAAGTGTCCTGAGAAACAGTGCGGTTCCTCGTGTTCTCTTCACAAGTAGAATGGCTATGTGCGGGGAAAGGGAGTTTGCCTAGAGAAACACTCTGTTTACTAGGCCGTGCAGGAGGCCTCCGGGCGCCCTCTATCCATCAACGGAACACTCTACTGTTCCACAACGACCCAAGTGAGGTTCGGGTATTCCCTCCACGAATTGACGCGTGCAGAGGTTTTCCAGGAAACCTTAGGCGAGTAGTGCATTGAAGTTAGTAGGCCTTTCCTAGGGTCCCCGCTGCCTCACCACGTCCCTTGGAAGAACACTGTGTACCGAAACTCTTCTTGGCCCCCTGAGCACCTTTCCGCTGTCAAAGTCCTCCGGATCCCCTCTTTGCATGCAGACTGAGAAGCGACAAAGTCTCCTCTTTGCTGTAGAGCTAGATAGCCACGACATTCAAAAGTGCCCCTGAACAGAGGTGTAGAAGGTCCTAGGTGGCATGCCAGGGGCTCCCACTGCTGACGCTGAGGAGCCATGGGAGACACGGTGCGTAGTGTTCATTCTGGGTGCACTTACCTACCGGCTCTTCCTGGCAAGCTCTAACTCGACCTTTGATGCAGTCTGGAAAATGGACAGTTTCCCCCCCTGAACACTGCTAGGCTTTTGGCAGGTTCGGGGAGCACCTAAATCTGATACCTGGCACCTTTAAGAGTTCATGCCATTCGCACAGCGCACAACTAACTCCCTGGCTACAAAATTATTCAGAGAAGGTGCCACCGTCCTCCTTGGGTCCCCTTTGGTTCCTGAGAAACTACACGCACGTGGGCTGTGTGCAACTCTGAGACCGGGACCCTTAGAGAACTGTAGTACCACCCAACGGGAAAGAAGGATCGTTCAGCGTGAAAGCTGCCTGAAATACAGTGCTCTGTCAGTCCATTCTTGCATGCTGGAATGTCTTTGGAAGGAAAGTGGAATTTTCTTGAGAGCGGTGGTGGGTTTCCGCTTCCATTCCTGGGGCATCCCAGAGCCGCCTTCACACAGAAGGAACACGACACTGAGCGCCAAGCGGAAGGCAAGGTCCGGGAATTGCATCCACAAATGCCAGGCAGGCGTGCAGCATTTCCCAGGGAGCCCTACTCAAAGCAGTGGCTAAATGCTAGTGGGCTTTTCAGGACTCCTGGGACTCCCGCGCCCTCACCACGTCTCACGGCAACACCATGTGTACCGGTTGTCACGTCTTAGGCGACCTACCAACGTACAGGCACCTAGGCCCTTCGCATCGTCTCTTGGAACGAAGAGGGAATGCAAGGCAAAAAACACTGCTCTCTTTGTTGCGCCGTTGGATTGCCCATCTTTCAAAAGTCCTCCCGAACACGGCTCTGGCAGGTCTTAGGTGGACCGCAAGTGGTCCCCGCTGCTGAACCAGGACGGCAATGGAAACACCCTCTGCTTAGCGTTCGCACTGGGAACACGAAGCTGCCCTCGCTTGCCAAGCAGACCGTCGACTTTAGGCGCGGCCTGACAAACGGACTTGTTGCCCCTGCAACACTGCCTGAGCTCTGGTAGGATAAAAGGACACTTTTGGGCCTCACCTAAGGAATTACGTCGGTCACGCCTTTCAGCTCCCTGTGTGCCAAAGTTTTATCAGGGAAGGTCCAGGGTGCTCCTTGAGTCTCTTTTCGCCGGTCAGAAGCTACACGTACGTGTGCTGCGTCAAGTCTGACCTAGGGGCCTAATGAGAAAAGCATTATTTTCCCAACGGGAAAGCGGGACACTTGCGGCCTCAGATTCAAGTGAGAAACAGCGTTGTTGCCCGTCCCCTCTTCACAGTGGTAATGCCGAGTGATTGAACGGCAGGTTTCCTAGGCTAACAGACAGTTTCCTACTCGTTGCAGGAGGCCTCCAGCAGCCCTTGTTCACATAACGGGAAAGCCAGACCTGTCCCCCAGGCTCCACGTAATGTCAGGGTTTCCACGCACGACTTGACGTGTACGAACGATTTCCATGAACCCTTAGGGAAAGCAGCGCATTAACGCTGGAATGCTTCTCCTAGGACTCCCTCTGCCCCACCATGTCCCTTTGGAGGAACGCTGTGCACTCAATGACTCCTGTTGACCGATTGAGCACCGTTCGGCGAGCCAGGTACCTCCGGATCATCTCTTGGAACGCAGTGTGAAAGGTAGCAAACTGTTGCCTTCGTTGGATAGAGAGATTGACAAGGCTTTCAACTGTGCCCCGACCCGAGTTCTGGAAAGTCTTCGGTGTGATGCCAGTGGCTCTCAGGGCTGACCCTGAGCTGCGATGTAACAAACTGTGCTGACTGTTCATTCTCCGCTTACATACCTGCCGTCTCTCCCTGCCCAGCAGAAGCTCGACTTTAGATGCCGTCTGGAAAATGAACGGTTTCCTCCTGAAGCCTGCTAGTCTTTTGGCAGGTTCAAGGACACCCAGATCTAGCTAGCGCCTTGAAACGCCTATGTCACTCGGACCGTGCTCATCTCCCTGCGCAAGATACTATTCTGAGAAGGTACCACAGTGCTTCTTGTGTCTCTTCTGGTGCTTGAGAAACTACACGTACGTGGGGCTGCGTTCAACTTTGATGCCGGGACCTTAGGAGAAACGTTGGATTGTCCCTAGTTGAACGAAGAATCCTCGTAGCCTCCAAGGTGCCTAAACACAGCGTTCCGCGAGTCTTCCCTTGCATGCTGGAACGTGTCTCAAAGGAAAGGGTGCTATGCAAGAAAGAAGAAAGGTCTTTCCACTTCCTTGCCTGAGGCGTGCCAGAGCCCCCTTCGCATAAAGGGCAGACCACACTGGTCACGAAGATCCAAACAAGGTCCGGCAACGGCATCCACAGTGCCTGCAGGCATGCAGCATTTGCCCAGAAGCCTTAGTCAAAGCAGTGGCTTGACGCTAGGGTGCTGGTTCAGGACTCCTAGGACTCCTGGGTCCTCACCACCTCGCATGGAAAAACACTGTGTACCCAATGTGTACCCAATTCTTAGGGGACCCAACCAAGTACAGGTACCTGGGCCCTTCGGATCGTTTCTCTGCAAGAAGAATGAAAGGCGACACTCTGCTCCCTTCGCTGCCCGTCTAGACTGCCGAGCTTCCAAAAGTCCTCCCGAGCACAGGCCTCGCAGGTCTTCGGTGTTATGCCAATGATCCCCACTGCTGAACCACTGCTGCTACGAAGAAACACTGTGTTTATGGTTCATGCTGGGAACACTTCCCTGCCGCCCGTCTTTCTCTCTCTCGCGCTCTCTCTCTCTCTCTCTCTCTCTCTCTCTCTCTCTCTCTCTCTCTCTCTGCCAAGCAGAAGGTCGACTTCAGAGGCAGCCTGACAAACGTACAATTTGCCCCTGAACGCTACCCCGGGTTTTGTAAGACACAAGGACAGTTTGGCCCATCCCCGGGAATTACGTCGTTGAGGCCATTCAGCCCACGCAGGACTACCCTGGTGCCAAAGTCTTATCAGCGAAGGTCCAGGGTGCTGCCTGAGTCTCTTTTCGTTGGTCAGAAACTACAAGTGCATGTGCTGGGTTCAATTTTGATATTGGTTACCTAAAGCCAAGAGCATTGTTTTCCCGGCGGGAGAGCTGAAAGCGCGGCCTCAAAGTGTCCTGAGAAACAGTGCGGTTCCTCGTGTTCTCTTCACAAGTAGAATGGCTATGTGCGGGGAAAGGGAGTTTGCCTAGAGAAACACTCTGTTTACTAGGCCGTGCAGGAGGCCTCCGGGCGCCCTCTATCCATCAACGGAACACTCTACTGTTCCACAACGACCCAAGTGAGGTTCGGGTATTCCCTCCACGAATTGACGCGTGCAGAGGTTTTCCAGGAAACCTTAGGCGAGTAGTGCATTGAAGTTAGTAGGCCTTTCCTAGGGTCCCCGCTGCCTCACCACGTCCCTTGGAAGAACACTGTGTACCGAAACTCTTCTTGGCCCCCTGAGCACCTTTCCGCTGTCAAAGTCCTCCGGATCCCCTCTTTGCATGCAGACTGAGAAGCGACAAAGTCTCCTCTTTGCTGTAGAGCTAGATAGCCACGACATTCAAAAGTGCCCCTGAACAGAGGTGTAGAAGGTCCTAGGTGGCATGCCAGGGGCTCCCACTGCTGACGCTGAGGAGCCATGGGAGACACGGTGCGTAGTGTTCATTCTGGGTGCACTTACCTACCGGCTCTTCCTGGCAAGCTCTAACTCGACCTTTGATGCAGTCTGGAAAATGGACAGTTTCCCCCCCTGAACACTGCTAGGCTTTTGGCAGGTTCGGGGAGCACCTAAATCTGATACCTGGCACCTTTAAGAGTTCATGCCATTCGCACAGCGCACAACTAACTCCCTGGCTACAAAATTATTCAGAGAAGGTGCCACCGTCCTCCTTGGGTCCCCTTTGGTTCCTGAGAAACTACACGCACGTGGGCTGTGTGCAACTCTGAGACCGGGACCCTTAGAGAACTGTAGTACCACCCAACGGGAAAGAAGGATCGTTCAGCGTGAAAGCTGCCTGAAATACAGTGCTCTGTCAGTCCATTCTTGCATGCTGGAATGTCTTTGGAAGGAAAGTGGAATTTTCTTGAGAGCGGTGGTGGGTTTCCGCTTCCATTCCTGGGGCATCCCAGAGCCGCCTTCACACAGAAGGAACACGACACTGAGCGCCAAGCGGAAGGCAAGGTCCGGGAATTGCATCCACAAATGCCAGGCAGGCGTGCAGCATTTCCCAGGGAGCCCTACTCAAAGCAGTGGCTAAATGCTAGTGGGCTTTTCAGGACTCCTGGGACTCCCGCGCCCTCACCACGTCTCACGGCAACACCATGTGTACCGGTTGTCACGTCTTAGGCGACCTACCAACGTACAGGCACCTAGGCCCTTCGCATCGTCTCTTGGAACGAAGAGGGAATGCAAGGCAAAAAACACTGCTCTCTTTGTTGCGCCGTTGGATTGCCCATCTTTCAAAAGTCCTCCCGAACACGGCTCTGGCAGGTCTTAGGTGGACCGCAAGTGGTCCCCGCTGCTGAACCAGGACGGCAATGGAAACACCCTCTGCTTAGCGTTCGCACTGGGAACACGAAGCTGCCCTCGCTTGCCAAGCAGACCGTCGACTTTAGGCGCGGCCTGACAAACGGACTTGTTGCCCCTGCAACACTGCCTGAGCTCTGGTAGGATAAAAGGACACTTTTGGGCCTCACCTAAGGAATTACGTCGGTCACGCCTTTCAGCTCCCTGTGTGCCAAAGTTTTATCAGGGAAGGTCCAGGGTGCTCCTTGAGTCTCTTTTCGCCGGTCAGAAGCTACACGTACGTGTGCTGCGTCAAGTCTGACCTAGGGGCCTAATGAGAAAAGCATTATTTTCCCAACGGGAAAGCGGGACACTTGCGGCCTCAGATTCAAGTGAGAAACAGCGTTGTTGCCCGTTCCCTCTTCACAGTGGTAATGCCGAGTGATTGAACGGCAGGTTTCCTAGGCTAACAGACAGTTTCCTACTCGTTGCAGGAGGCCTCCAGCAGCCCTTGTTCACATAACGGGAAAGCCAGACCTGTCCCCCAGGCTCCACGTAATGTCAGGGTTTCCACGCACGACTTGACGTGTACGAACGATTTCCATGAACCCTTAGGGAAAGCAGCGCATTAACGCTGGAATGCTTCTCCTAGGACTCCCTCTGCCCCACCATGTCCCTTTGGAGGAACGCTGTGCACTCAATGACTCCTGTTGACCGATTGAGCACCGTTCGGCGAGCCAGGTACCTCCGGATCATCTCTTGGAACGCAGTGTGAAAGGTAGCAAACTGTTGCCTTCGTTGGATAGAGAGATTGACAAGGCTTTCAACTGTGCCCCGACCCGAGTTCTGGAAAGTCTTCGGTGTGATGCCAGTGGCTCTCAGGGCTGACCCTGAGCTGCGATGTAACAAACTGTGCTGACTGTTCATTCTCCGCTTACATACCTGCCGTCTCTCCCTGCCCAGCAGAAGCTCGACTTTAGATGCCGTCTGGAAAATGAACGGTTTCCTCCTGAAGCCTGCTAGTCTTTTGGCAGGTTCAAGGACACCCAGATCTAGCTAGCGCCTTGAAACGCCTATGTCACTCGGACCGTGCTCATCTCCCTGCGCAAGATACTATTCTGAGAAGGTACCACAGTGCTTCTTGTGTCTCTTCTGGTGCTTGAGAAACTACACGTACGTGGGGCTGCGTTCAACTTTGATGCCGGGACCTTAGGAGAAACGTTGGATTGTCCCTAGTTGAACGAAGAATCCTCGTAGCCTCCAAGGTGCCTAAACACAGCGTTCCGCGAGTCTTCCCTTGCATGCTGGAACGTGTCTCAAAGGAAAGGGTGCTATGCAAGAAAGAAGAAAGGTCTTTCCACTTCCTTGCCTGAGGCGTGCCAGAGCCCCCTTCGCATAAAGGGCAGACCACACTGGTCACGAAGATCCAAACAAGGTCCGGCAACGGCATCCACAGTGCCTGCAGGCATGCAGCATTTGCCCAGAAGCCTTAGTCAAAGCAGTGGCTTGACGCTAGGGTGCTGGTTCAGGACTCCTAGGACTCCTGGGTCCTCACCACCTCACATGGAAAAACACTGTGTACCCAATGTGTACCCAATTCTTAGGGGACCCAACCAAGTACAGGTACCTGGGCCCTTCGGATCGTTTCTCTGCAAGAAGAATGAAAGGCGACACTCTGCTCCCTTCGCTGCCCGTCTAGACTGCCGAGCTTCCAAAAGTCCTCCCGAGCACAGGCCTCGCAGGTCTTCGGTGTTATGCCAATGATCCCCACTGCTGAACCACTGCTGCTACGAAGAAACACTGTGTTTACGGTTCATGCTGGGAACACTTCCCTGCCGCCCGTCTTTCTCTCTCTCGCGCTCTCTCTCTCTCTCTCTCTCTCTCTCTCTCTCTCTCTCTCTCTGCCAAGCAGAAGGTCGACTTCAGAGGCAGCCTGACAAACGTACAATTTGCCCCTGAACGCTACCCCGGGTTTTGTAAGACACAAGGACAGTTTGGCCCATCCCCGGGAATTACGTCGTTGAGGCCATTCAGCCCACGCAGGACTACCCTGGTGCCAAAGTCTTATCAGCGAAGGTCCAGGGTGCTGCCTGAGTCTCTTTTCGTTGGTCAGAAACTACAAGTGCATGTGCTGGGTTCAATTTTGATATTGGTTACCTAAAGCCAAGAGCATTGTTTTCCCGGCGGGAGAGCTGAAAGTGCGGCCTCAAAGTGTCCTGAGAAACAGTGCGGTTCCTCGTGTTCTCTTCACAAGTAGAATGGCTATGTGCGGGGAAAGGGAGTTTGCCTAGAGAAACACTCTGTTTACTAGGCCGTGCAGGAGGCCTCCGGGCGCCCTCTATCCATCAACGGAACACTCTACTGTTCCACAACGACCCAAGTGAGGTTCGGGTATTCCCTCCACGAATTGACGCGTGCAGAGGTTTTCCAGGAAACCTTAGGCGAGTAGTGCATTGAAGTTAGTAGGCCTTTCCTAGGGTCCCCGCTGCCTCACCACGTCCCTTGGAAGAACACTGTGTACCGAAACTCTTCTTGGCCCCCTGAGCACCTTTCCGCTGTCAAAGTCCTCCGGATCCCCTCTTTGCATGCAGACTGAGAAGCGACAAAGTCTCCTCTTTGCTGTAGAGCTAGATAGCCACGACATTCAAAAGTGCCCCTGAACAGAGGTGTAGAAGGTCCTAGGTGGCATGCCAGGGGCTCCCACTGCTGACGCTGAGGAGCCATGGGAGACACGGTGCGTAGTGTTCATTCTGGGTGTACTTACCTACCGGCTCTTCCTGGCAAGCTCTAACTCGACCTTTGATGCAGTCTGGAAAATGGACAGTTTCCCCCCCTGAACACTGCTAGGCTTTTGGCAGGTTCGGGGAGCACCTAAATCTGATACCTGGCACCTTTAAGAGTTCATGCCATTCGCACAGCGCACAACTAACTCCCTGGCTACAAAATTATTCAGAGAAGGTGCCACCGTCCTCCTTGGGTCCCCTTTGGTTCCTGAGAAACTACACGCACGTGGGCTGTGTGCAACTCTGAGACCGGGACCCTTAGAGAACTGTAGTACCACCCAACGGGAAAGAAGGATCGTTCAGCGTGAAAGCTGCCTGAAATACAGTGCTCTGTCAGTCCATTCTTGCATGCTGGAATGTCTTTGGAAGGAAAGTGGAATTTTCTTGAGAGCGGTGGTGGGTTTCCGCTTCCATTCCTGGGGCATCCCAGAGCCGCCTTCACACAGAAGGAACACGACACTGAGCGCCAAGCGGAAGGCAAGGTCCGGGAATTGCATCCACAAATGCCAGGCAGGCGTGCAGCATTTCCCAGGGAGCCCTACTCAAAGCAGTGGCTAAATGCTAGTGGGCTTTTCAGGACTCCTGGGACTCCCGCGCCCTCACCACGTCTCACGGCAACACCATGTGTACCGGTTGTCACGTCTTAGGCGACCTACCAACGTACAGGCACCTAGGCCCTTCGCATCGTCTCTTGGAATGAAGAGGGAATGCAAGGCAAAAAACACTGCTCTCTTTGTTGCGCCGTTGGATTGCCCATCTTTCAAAAGTCCTCCCGAACACGGCTCTGGCAGGTCTTAGGTGGACCGCAAGTGGTCCCCGCTGCTGAACCAGGACGGCAATGGAAACACCCTCTGCTTAGCGTTCGCACTGGGAACACGAAGCTGCCCTCGCTTGCCAAGCAGACCGTCGACTTTAGGCGCGGCCTGACAAACGGACTTGTTGCCCCTGCAACACTGCCTGAGCTCTGGTAGGATAAAAGGACACTTTTGGGCCTCACCTAAGGAATTACGTCGGTCACGCCTTTCAGCTCCCTGTGTGCCAAAGTTTTATCAGGGAAGGTCCAGGGTGCTCCTTGAGTCTCTTTTCGCCGGTCAGAAGCTACACGTACGTGTGCTGCGTCAAGTCTGACCTAGGGGCCTAATGAGAAAAGCATTATTTTCCCAACGGGAAAGCGGGACACTTGCGGCCTCAGATTCAAGTGAGAAACAGCGTTGTTGCCCGTCCCCTCTTCACAGTGGTAATGCCGAGTGATTGAACGGCAGGTTTCCTAGGCTAACAGACAGTTTCCTACTCGTTGCAGGAGGCCTCCAGCAGCCCTTGTTCACATAACGGGAAAGCCAGACCTGTCCCCCAGGCTCCACGTAATGTCAGGGTTTCCACGCACGACTTGACGTGTACGAACGATTTCCATGAACCCTTAGGGAAAGCAGCGCATTAACGCTGGAATGCTTCTCCTAGGACTCCCTCTGCCCCACCATGTCCCTTTGGAGGAACGCTGTGCACTCAATGACTCCTGTTGACCGATTGAGCACCGTTCGGCGAGCCAGGTACCTCCGGATCATCTCTTGGAACGCAGTGTGAAAGGTAGCAAACTGTTGCCTTCGTTGGATAGAGAGATTGACAAGGCTTTCAACTGTGCCCCGACCCGAGTTCTGGAAAGTCTTCGGTGTGATGCCAGTGGCTCTCAGGGCTGACCCTGAGCTGCGATGTAACAAACTGTGCTGACTGTTCATTCTCCGCTTACATACCTGCCGTCTCTCCCTGCCCAGCAGAAGCTCGACTTTAGATGCCGTCTGGAAAATGAACGGTTTCCTCCTGAAGCCTGCTAGTCTTTTGGCAGGTTCAAGGACACCCAGATCTAGCTAGCGCCTTGAAACGCCTATGTCACTCGGACAGTGCTCATCTCCCTGCGCAAGATACTATTCTGAGAAGGTACCACAGTGCTTCTTGTGTCTCTTCTGGTGCTTGAGAAACTACACGTACGTGGGGCTGCGTTCAACTTTGATGCCGGGACCTTAGGAGAAACGTTGGATTGTCCCTAGTTGAACGAAGAATCCTCGTAGCCTCCAAGGTGCCTAAACACAGCGTTCCGCGAGTCTTCCCTTGCATGCTGGAACGTGTCTCAAAGGAAAGGGTGCTATGCAAGAAAGAAGAAAGGTCTTTCCACTTCCTTGCCTGAGGCGTGCCAGAGCCCCCTTCGCATAAAGGGCAGACCACACTGGTCACGAAGATCCAAACAAGGTCCGGCAACGGCATCCACAGTGCCTGCAGGCATGCAGCATTTGCTCAGAAGCCTTAGTCAAAGCAGTGGCTTGACGCTAGGGTGCTGGTTCAGGACTCCTAGGACTCCTGGGTCCTCACCACCTCGCATGGAAAAACACTGTGTACCCAATGTGTACCCAATTCTTAGGGGACCCAACCAAGTACAGGTACCTGGGCCCTTCGGATCGTTTCTCTGCAAGAAGAATGAAAGGCGACACTCTGCTCCCTTCGCTGCCCGTCTAGACTGCCGAGCTTCCAAAAGTCCTCCCGAGCACAGGCCTCGCAGGTCTTCGGTGTTATGCCAATGATCCCCACTGCTGAACCACTGCTGCTACGAAGAAACACTGTGTTTACGGTTCATGCTGGGAACACTTCCCTGCCGCCCGTCTTTCTCTCTCTCGCGCTCTCTCTCTCTCTCTCTCTCTCTCTCTCTCTCTCTCTCTCTCTCTCTCTGCCAAGCAGAAGGTCGACTTCAGAGGCAGCCTGACAAACGTACAATTTGCCCCTGAACGCTACCCCGGGTTTTGTAAGACACAAGGACAGTTTGGCCCATCCCCGGGAATTACGTCGTTGAGGCCATTCAGCCCACGCAGGACTACCCTGGTGCCAAAGTCTTATCAGCGAAGGTCCAGGGTGCTGCCTGAGTCTCTTTTCGTTGGTCAGAAACTACAAGTGCATGTGCTGGGTTCAATTTTGATATTGGTTACCTAAAGCCAAGAGCATTGTTTTCCCGGCGGGAGAGCTGAAAGTGCGGCCTCAAAGTGTCCTGAGAAACAGTGCGGTTCCTCGTGTTCTCTTCACAAGTAGAATGGCTATGTGCGGGGAAAGGGAGTTTGCCTAGAGAAACACTCTGTTTACTAGGCCGTGCAGGAGGCCTCCGGGCGCCCTCTATCCATCAACGGAACACTCTACTGTTCCACAACGACCCAAGTGAGGTTCGGGTATTCCCTCCACGAATTGACGCGTGCAGAGGTTTTCCAGGAAACCTTAGGCGAGTAGTGCATTGAAGTTAGTAGGCCTTTCCTAGGGTCCCCGCTGCCTCACCACGTCCCTTGGAAGAACACTGTGTACCGAAACTCTTCTTGGCCCCCTGAGCACCTTTCCGCTGTCAAAGTCCTCCGGATCCCCTCTTTGCATGCAGACTGAGAAGCGACAAAGTCTCCTCTTTGCTGTAGAGCTAGATAGCCACGACATTCAAAAGTGCCCCTGAACAGAGGTGTAGAAGGTCCTAGGTGGCATGCCAGGGGCTCCCACTGCTGACGCTGAGGAGCCATGGGAGACACGGTGCGTAGTGTTCATTCTGGGTGTACTTACCTACCGGCTCTTCCTGGCAAGCTCTAACTCGACCTTTGATGCAGTCTGGAAAATGGACAGTTTCCCCCCCTGAACACTGCTAGGCTTTTGGCAGGTTCGGGGAGCACCTAAATCTGATACCTGGCACCTTTAAGAGTTCATGCCATTCGCACAGCGCACAACTAACTCCCTGGCTACAAAATTATTCAGAGAAGGTGCCACCGTCCTCCTTGGGTCCCCTTTGGTTCCTGAGAAACTACACGCACGTGGGCTGTGTGCAACTCTGAGACCGGGACCCTTAGAGAACTGTAGTACCACCCAACGGGAAAGAAGGATCGTTCAGCGTGAAAGCTGCCTGAAATACAGTGCTCTGTCAGTCCATTCTTGCATGCTGGAATGTCTTTGGAAGGAAAGTGGAATTTTCTTGAGAGCGGTGGTGGGTTTCCGCTTCCATTCCTGGGGCATCCCAGAGCCGCCTTCACACAGAAGGAACACGACACTGAGCGCCAAGCGGAAGGCAAGGTCCGGGAATTGCATCCACAAATGCCAGGCAGGCGTGCAGCATTTCCCAGGGAGCCCTACTCAAAGCAGTGGCTAAATGCTAGTGGGCTTTTCAGGACTCCTGGGACTCCCGCGCCCTCACCACGTCTCACGGCAACACCATGTGTACCGGTTGTCACGTCTTAGGCGACCTACCAACGTACAGGCACCTAGGCCCTTCGCATCGTCTCTTGGAACGAAGAGGGAATGCAAGGCAAAAAACACTGCTCTCTTTGTTGCGCCGTTGGATTGCCCATCTTTCAAAAGTCCTCCCGAACACGGCTCTGGCAGGTCTTAGGTGGACCGCAAGTGGTCCCCGCTGCTGAACCAGGACGGCAATGGAAACACCCTCTGCTTAGCGTTCGCACTGGGAACACGAAGCTGCCCTCGCTTGCCAAGCAGACCGTTGACTTTAGGCGCGGCCTGACAAACGGACTTGTTGCCCCTGCAACACTGCCTGAGCTCTGGTAGGATAAAAGGACACTTTTGGGCCTCACCTAAGGAATTACGTCGGTCACGCCTTTCAGCTCCCTGTGTGCCAAAGTTTTATCAGGGAAGGTCCAGGGTGCTCCTTGAGTCTCTTTTCGCCGGTCAGAAGCTACACGTACGTGTGCTGCGTCAAGTCTGACCTAGGGGCCTAATGAGAAAAGCATTATTTTCCCAACGGGAAAGCGGGACACTTGCGGCCTCAGATTCAAGTGAGAAACAGCGTTGTTGCCCGTCCCCTCTTCACAGTGGTAATGCCGAGTGATTGAACGGCAGGTTTCCTAGGCTAACAGACAGTTTCCTACTCGTTGCAGGAGGCCTCCAGCAGCCCTTGTTCACATAACGGGAAAGCCAGACCTGTCCCCCAGGCTCCACGTAATGTCAGGGTTTCCACGCACGACTTGACGTGTACGAACGATTTCCATGAACCCTTAGGGAAAGCAGCGCATTAACGCTGGAATGCTTCTCCTAGGACTCCCTCTGCCCCACCGTGTCCCTTTGGAGGAACGCTGTGCACTCAATGACTCCTGTTGACCGATTGAGCACCGTTCGGCGAGCCAGGTACCTCCGGATCATCTCTTGGAACGCAGTGTGAAAGGTAGCAAACTGTTGCCTTCGTTGGATAGAGAGATTGACAAGGCTTTCAACTGTGCCCCGACCCGAGTTCTGGAAAGTCTTCGGTGTGATGCCAGTGGCTCTCAGGGCTGACCCTGAGCTGCGATGTAACAAACTGTGCTGACTGTTCATTCTCCGCTTACATACCTGCCGTCTCTCCCTGCCCAGCAGAAGCTCGACTTTAGATGCCATCTGGAAAATGAACGGTTTCCTCCTGAAGCCTGCTAGTCTTTTGGCAGGTTCAAGGACACCCAGATCTAGCTAGCGCCTTGAAACGCCTATGTCACTCGGACCGTGCTCATCTCCCTGCGCAAGATACTATTCTGAGAAGGTACCACAGTGCTTCTTGTGTCTCTTCTGGTGCTTGAGAAACTACACGTACGTGGGGCTGCGTTCAACTTTGATGCCGGGACCTTAGGAGAAACGTTGGATTGTCCCTAGTTGAACGAAGAATCCTCGTAGCCTCCAAGGTGCCTAAACACAGCGTTCCGCGAGTCTTCCCTTGCATGCTGGAACGTGTCTCAAAGGAAAGGGTGCTATGCAAGAAAGAAGAAAGGTCTTTCCACTTCCTTGCCTGAGGCGTGCCAGAGCCCCCTTCGCATAAAGGGCAGACCACACTGGTCACGAAGATCCAAACAAGGTCCGGCAACGGCATCCACAGTGCCTGCAGGCATGCAGCATTTGCCCAGAAGCCTTAGTCAAAGCAGTGGCTTGACGCTAGGGTGCTGGTTCAGGACTCCTAGGACTCCTGGGTCCTCACCACCTCGCATGGAAAAACACTGTGTACCCAATGTGTACCCAATTCTTAGGGGACCCAACCAAGTACAGGTACCTGGGCCCTTCGGATCGTTTCTCTGCAAGAAGAATGAAAGGCGACACTCTGCTCCCTTCGCTGCCCGTCTAGACTGCCGAGCTTCCAAAAGTCCTCCCGAGCACAGGCCTCGCAGGTCTTCGGTGTTATGCCAATGATCCCCACTGCTGAACCACTGCTGCTACGAAGAAACACTGTGTTTACGGTTCATGCTGGGAACACTTCCCTGCCGCCCGTCTTTCTCTCTCTCGCGCTCTCTCTCTCTCTCTCTCTCTCTCTCTCTCTCTCTCTCTCTCTCTGCCAAGCAGAAGGTCGACTTCAGAGGCAGCCTGACAAACGTACAATTTGCCCCTGAACGCTACCCCGGGTTTTGTAAGACACAAGGACAGTTTGGCCCATCCCCGGGAATTACGTCGTTGAGGCCATTCAGCCCACGCAGGACTACCCTGGTGCCAAAGTCTTATCAGCGAAGGTCCAGGGTGCTGCCTGAGTCTCTTTTCGTTGGTCAGAAACTACAAGTGCATGTGCTGGGTTCAATTTTGATATTGGTTACCTAAAGCCAAGAGCATTGTTTTCCCGGCGGGAGAGCTGAAAGTGCGGCCTCAAAGTGTCCTGAGAAACAGTGCGGTTCCTCGTGTTCTCTTCACAAGTAGAATGGCTATGTGCGGGGAAAGGGAGTTTGCCTAGAGAAACACTCTGTTTACTAGGCCGTGCAGGAGGCCTCCGGGCGCCCTCTATCCATCAACGGAACACTCTACTGTTCCACAACGACCCAAGTGAGGTTCGGGTATTCCCTCCACGAATTGACGCGTGCAGAGGTTTTCCAGGAAACCTTAGGCGAGTAGTGCATTGAAGTTAGTAGGCCTTTCCTAGGGTCCCCGCTGCCTCACCACGTCCCTTGGAAGAACACTGTGTACCGAAACTCTTCTTGGCCCCCTGAGCACCTTTCCGCTGTCAAAGTCCTCCGGATCCCCTCTTTGCATGCAGACTGAGAAGCGACAAAGTCTCCTCTTTGCTGTAGAGCTAGATAGCCACGACATTCAAAAGTGCCCCTGAACAGAGGTGTAGAAGGTCCTAGGTGGCATGCCAGGGGCTCCCACTGCTGACGCTGAGGAGCCATGGGAGACACGGTGCGTAGTGTTCATTCTGGGTGTACTTACCTACCGGCTCTTCCTGGCAAGCTCTAACTCGACCTTTGATGCAGTCTGGAAAATGGACAGTTTCCCCCCCTGAACACTGCTAGGCTTTTGGCAGGTTCGGGGAGCACCTAAATCTGATACCTGGCACCTTTAAGAGTTCATGCCATTCGCACAGCGCACAACTAACTCCCTGGCTACAAAATTATTCAGAGAAGGTGCCACCGTCCTCCTTGGGTCCCCTTTGGTTCCTGAGAAACTACACGCACGTGGGCTGTGTGCAACTCTGAGACCGGGACCCTTAGAGAACTGTAGTACCACCCAACGGGAAAGAAGGATCGTTCAGCGTGAAAGCTGCCTGAAATACAGTGCTCTGTCAGTCCATTCTTGCATGCTGGAATGTCTTTGGAAGGAAAGTGGAATTTTCTTGAGAGCGGTGGTGGGTTTCCGCTTCCATTCCTGGGGCATCCCAGAGCCGCCTTCACACAGAAGGAACACGACACTGAGCGCCAAGCGGAAGGCAAGGTCCGGGAATTGCATCCACAAATGCCAGGCAGGCGTGCAGCATTTCCCAGGGAGCCCTACTCAAAGCAGTGGCTAAATGCTAGTGGGCTTTTCAGGACTCCTGGGACTCCCGCGCCCTCACCACGTCTCACGGCAACACCATGTGTACCGGTTGTCACGTCTTAGGCGACCTACCAACGTACAGGCACCTAGGCCCTTCGCATCGTCTCTTGGAACGAAGAGGGAATGCAAGGCAAAAAACACTGCTCTCTTTGTTGCGCCGTTGGATTGCCCATCTTTCAAAAGTCCTCCCGAACACGGCTCTGGCAGGTCTTAGGTGGACCGCAAGTGGTCCCCGCTGCTGAACCAGGACGGCAATGGAAACACCCTCTGCTTAGTGTTCGCACTGGGAACACGAAGCTGCCCTCGCTTGCCAAGCAGACCGTCGACGTTAGGCGTGGCCTGACAAACGGACTTGTTGCCCCTGCAACACTGCCTGAGCTCTGGTAGGATAAAAGGACACTTTTGGGCCTCACCTAAGGAATTACGTCGGTCACGCCTTTCAGCTCCCTGTGTGCCAAAGTTTTATCAGGGAAGGTCCAGGGTGCTCCTTGAGTCTCTTTTCGCCGGTCAGAAGCTACACGTACGTGTGCTGCGTCAAGTCTGACCTAGGGGCCTAATGAGAAAAGCATTATTTTCCCAACGGGAAAGCGGGACACTTGCGGCCTCAGATTCAAGTGAGAAACAGCGTTGTTGCCCGTCCCCTCTTCACAGTGGTAATGCCGAGTGATTGAACGGCAGGTTTCCTAGGCTAACAGACAGTTTCCTACTCGTTGCAGGAGGCCTCCAGCAGCCCTTGTTCACATAACGGGAAAGCCAGACCTGTCCCCCAGGCTCCACGTAATGTCAGGGTTTCCACGCACGACTTGACGTGTACGAACGATTTCCATGAACCCTTAGGGAAAGCAGCGCATTAACGCTGGAATGCTTCTCCTAGGACTCCCTCTGCCCCACCATGTCCCTTTGGAGGAACGCTGTGCACTCAATGACTCCTGTTGACCGATTGAGCACCGTTCGGCGAGCCAGGTACCTCCGGATCATCTCTTGGAACGCAGTGTGAAAGGTAGCAAACTGTTGCCTTCGTTGGATAGAGAGATTGACAAGGCTTTCAACTGTGCCCCGACCCGAGTTCTGGAAAGTCTTCGGTGTGATGCCAGTGGCTCTCAGGGCTGACCCTGAGCTGCGATGTAACAAACTGTGCTGACTGTTCATTCTCCGCTTACATACCTGCCGTCTCTCCCTGCCCAGCAGAAGCTCGACTTTAGATGCCGTCTGGAAAATGAACGGTTTCCTCCTGAAGCCTGCTAGTCTTTTGGCAGGTTCAAGGACACCCAGATCTAGCTAGCGCCTTGAAACGCCTATGTCACTCGGACCGTGCTCATCTCCCTGCGCAAGATACTATTCTGAGAAGGTACCACAGTGCTTCTTGTGTCTCTTCTGGTGCTTGAGAAACTACACGTACGTGGGGCTGCGTTCAACTTTGATGCCGGGACCTTAGGAGAAACGTTGGATTGTCCCTAGTTGAACGAAGAATCCTCGTAGCCTCCAAGGTGCCTAAACACAGCGTTCCGCGAGTCTTCCCTTGCATGCTGGAACGTGTCTCAAAGGAAAGGGTGCTATGCAAGAAAGAAGAAAGGTCTTTCCACTTCCTTGCCTGAGGCGTGCCAGAGCCCCCTTCGCATAAAGGGCAGACCACACTGGTCACGAAGATCCAAACAAGGTCCGGCAACGGCATCCACAGTGCCTGCAGGCATGCAGCATTTGCCCAGAAGCCTTAGTCAAAGCAGTGGCTTGACGCTAGGGTGCTGGTTCAGGACTCCTAGGACTCCTGGGTCCTCACCACCTCGCATGGAAAAACACTGTGTACCCAATGTGTACCCAATTCTTAGGGGACCCAACCAAGTACAGGTACCTGGGCCCTTCGGATCGTTTCTCTGCAAGAAGAATGAAAGGCGACACTCTGCTCCCTTCGCTGCCCGTCTAGACTGCCGAGCTTCCAAAAGTCCTCCCGAGCACAGGCCTCGCAGGTCTTCGGTGTTATGCCAATGATCCCCACTGCTGAACCACTGCTGCTACGAAGAAACACTGTGTTTACGGTTCATGCTGGGAACACTTCCCTGCCGCCCGTCTTTCTCTCTCTCGCGCTCTCTCTCTCTCTCTCTCTCTCTCTCTCTCTCTCTCTCTCTGCCAAGCAGAAGGTCGACTTCAGAGGCAGCCTGACAAACGTACAATTTGCCCCTGAACGCTACCCCGGGTTTTGTAAGACACAAGGACAGTTTGGCCCATCCCCGGGAATTACGTCGTTGAGGCCATTCAGCCCACGCAGGACTACCCTGGTGCCAAAGTCTTATCAGCGAAGGTCCAGGGTGCTGCCTGAGTCTCTTTTCGTTGGTCAGAAACTACAAGTGCATGTGCTGGGTTCAATTTTGATATTGGTTACCTAAAGCCAAGAGCATTGTTTTCCCGGCGGGAGAGCTGAAAGTGCGGCCTCAAAGTGTCCTGAGAAACAGTGCGGTTCCTCGTGTTCTCTTCACAAGTAGAATGGCTATGTGCGGGGAAAGGGAGTTTGCCTAGAGAAACACTCTGTTTACTAGGCCGTGCAGGAGGCCTCCGGGCGCCCTCTATCCATCAACGGAACACTCTACTGTTCCACAACGACCCAAGTGAGGTTCGGGTATTCCCTCCACGAATTGACGCGTGCAGAGGTTTTCCAGGAAACCTTAGGCGAGTAGTGCATTGAAGTTAGTAGGCCTTTCCTAGGGTCCCCGCTGCCTCACCACGTCCCTTGGAAGAACACTGTGTACCGAAACTCTTCTTGGCCCCCTGAGCACCTTTCCGCTGTCAAAGTCCTCCGGATCCCCTCTTTGCATGCAGACTGAGAAGCGACAAAGTCTCCTCTTTGCTGTAGAGCTAGATAGCCACGACATTCAAAAGTGCCCCTGAACAGAGGTGTAGAAGGTCCTAGGTGGCATGCCAGGGGCTCCCACTGCTGACGCTGAGGAGCCATGGGAGACACGGTGCGTAGTGTTCATTCTGGGTGTACTTACCTACCGGCTCTTCCTGGCAAGCTCTAACTCGACCTTTGATGCAGTCTGGAAAATGGACAGTTTCCCCCCCTGAACACTGCTAGGCTTTTGGCAGGTTCGGGGAGCACCTAATCTGATACCTGGCACCTTTAAGAGTTCATGCCATTCGCACAGCGCACAACTAACTCCCTGGCTACAAAATTATTCAGAGAAGGTGCCACCGTCCTCCTTGGGTCCCCTTTGGTTCCTGAGAAACTACACGCACGTGGGCTGTGTGCAACTCTGAGACCGGGACCCTTAGAGAACTGTAGTACCACCCAACGGGAAAGAAGGATCGTTCAGCGTGAAAGCTGCCTGAAATACAGTGCTCTGTCAGTCCATTCTTGCATGCTGGAATGTCTTTGGAAGGAAAGTGGAATTTTCTTGAGAGCGGTGGTGGGTTTCCGCTTCCATTCCTGGGGCATCCCAGAGCCGCCTTCACACAGAAGGAACACGACACTGAGCGCCAAGCGGAAGGCAAGGTCCGGGAATTGCATCCACAAATGCCAGGCAGGCGTGCAGCATTTCCCAGGGAGCCCTACTCAAAGCAGTGGCTAAATGCTAGTGGGCTTTTCAGGACTCCTGGGACTCCCACGCCCTCACCACGTCTCACGGCAACACCATGTGTACCGGTTGTCACGTCTTAGGCGACCTACCAACGTACAGGCACCTAGGCCCTTCGCATCGTCTCTTGGAACGAAGAGGGAATGCAAGGCAAAAAACACTGCTCTCTTTGTTGCGCCGTTGGATTGCCCATCTTTCAAAAGTCCTCCCGAACACGGCTCTGGCAGGTCTTAGGTGGACCGCAAGTGGTCCCCGCTGCTGAACCAGGACGGCAATGGAAACACCCTCTGCTTAGCGTTCGCACTGGGAACACGAAGCTGCCCTCGCTTGCCAAGCAGACCGTCGACTTTAGGCGCGGCCTGACAAACGGACTTGTTGCCCCTGCAACACTGCCTGAGCTCTGGTAGGATAAAAGGACACTTTTGGGCCTCACCTAAGGAATTACGTCGGTCACGCCTTTCAGCTCCCTGTGTGCCAAAGTTTTATCAGGGAAGGTCCAGGGTGCTCCTTGAGTCTCTTTTCGCCGGTCAGAAGCTACACGTACGTGTGCTGCGTCAAGTCTGACCTAGGGGCCTAATGAGAAAAGCATTATTTTCCCAACGGGAAAGCGGGACACTTGCGGCCTCAGATTCAAGTGAGAAACAGCGTTGTTGCCCGTCCCCTCTTCACAGTGGTAATGCCGAGTGATTGAACGGCAGGTTTCCTAGGCTAACAGACAGTTTCCTACTCGTTGCAGGAGGCCTCCAGCAGCCCTTGTTCACATAACGGGAAAGCCAGACCTGTCCCCCAGGCTCCACGTAATGTCAGGGTTTCCACGCACGACTTGACGTGTACGAACGATTTCCATGAACCCTTAGGGAAAGCAGCGCATTAACGCTGGAATGCTTCTCCTAGGACTCCCTCTGCCCCACCATGTCCCTTTGGAGGAACGCTGTGCACTCAATGACTCCTGTTGACCGATTGAGCACCGTTCGGCGAGCCAGGTACCTCCGGATCATCTCTTGGAACGCAGTGTGAAAGGTAGCAAACTGTTGCCTTCGTTGGATAGAGAGATTGACAAGGCTTTCAACTGTGCCCCGACCCGAGTTCTGGAAAGTCTTCGGTGTGATGCCAGTGGCTCTCAGGGCTGACCCTGAGCTGCGATGTAACAAACTGTGCTGACTGTTCATTCTCCGCTTACATACCTGCCGTCTCTCCCTGCCCAGCAGAAGCTCGACTTTAGATGCCGTCTGGAAAATGAACGGTTTCCTCCTGAAGCCTGCTAGTCTTTTGGCAGGTTCAAGGACACCCAGATCTAGCTAGCGCCTTGAAACGCCTATGTCACTCGGACCGTGCTCATCTCCCTGCGCAAGATACTATTCTGAGAAGGTACCACAGTGCTTCTTGTGTCTCTTCTGGTGCTTGAGAAACTACACGTACGTGGGGCTGCGTTCAACTTTGATGCCGGGACCTTAGGAGAAACGTTGGATTGTCCCTAGTTGAACGAAGAATCCTCGTAGCCTCCAAGGTGCCTAAACACAGCGTTCCGCGAGTCTTCCCTTGCATGCTGGAACGTGTCTCAAAGGAAAGGGTGCTATGCAAGAAAGAAGAAAGGTCTTTCCACTTCCTTGCCTGAGGCGTGCCAGAGCCCCCTTCGCATAAAGGGCAGACCACACTGGTCACGAAGATCCAAACAAGGTCCGGCAACGGCATCCACAGTGCCTGCAGGCATGCAGCATTTGCCCAGAAGCCTTAGTCAAAGCAGTGGCTTGACGCTAGGGTGCTGGTTCAGGACTCCTAGGACTCCTGGGTCCTCACCACCTCGCATGGAAAAACACTGTGTACCCAATGTGTACCCAATTCTTAGGGGACCCAACCAAGTACAGGTACCTGGGCCCTTCGGATCGTTTCTCTGCAAGAAGAATGAAAGGCGACACTCTGCTCCCTTCGCTGCCCGTCTAGACTGCCGAGCTTCCAAAAGTCCTCCCGAGCACAGGCCTCGCAGGTCTTCGGTGTTATGCCAATGATCCCCACTGCTGAACCACTGCTGCTACGAAGAAACACTGTGTTTACGGTTCATGCTGGGAACACTTCCCTGCCGCCCGTCTTTCTCTCTCTCGCGCTCTCTCTCTCTCTCTCTCTCTCTCTCTCTGCCAAGCAGAAGGTCGACTTCAGAGGCAGCCTGACAAACGTACAATTTGCCCCTGAACGCTACCCCGGGTTTTGTAAGACACAAGGACAGTTTGGCCCATCCCCGGGAATTACGTCGTTGAGGCCATTCAGCCCACGCAGGACTACCCTGGTGCCAAAGTCTTATCAGCGAAGGTCCAGGGTGCTGCCTGAGTCTCTTTTCGTTGGTCAGAAACTACAAGTGCATGTGCTGGGTTCAATTTTGATATTGGTTACCTAAAGCCAAGAGCATTGTTTTCCCGGCGGGAGAGCTGAAAGTGCGGCCTCAAAGTGTCCTGAGAAACAGTGCGGTTCCTCGTGTTCTCTTCACAAGTAGAATGGCTATGTGCGGGGAAAGGGAGTTTGCCTAGAGAAACACTCTGTTTACTAGGCCGTGCAGGAGGCCTCCGGGCGCCCTCTATCCATCAACGGAACACTCTACTGTTCCACAACGACCCAAGTGAGGTTCGGGTATTCCCTCCACGAATTGACGCGTGCAGAGGTTTTCCAGGAAACCTTAGGCGAGTAGTGCATTGAAGTTAGTAGGCCTTTCCTAGGGTCCCCGCTGCCTCACCACGTCCCTTGGAAGAACACTGTGTACCGAAACTCTTCTTGGCCCCCTGAGCACCTTTCCGCTGTCAAAGTCCTCCGGATCCCCTCTTTGCATGCAGACTGAGAAGCGACAAAGTCTCCTCTTTGCTGTAGAGCTAGATAGCCACGACATTCAAAAGTGCCCCTGAACAGAGGTGTAGAAGGTCCTAGGTGGCATGCCAGGGGCTCCCACTGCTGACGCTGAGGAGCCATGGGAGACACGGTGCGTAGTGTTCATTCTGGGTGTACTTACCTACCGGCTCTTCCTGGCAAGCTCTAACTCGACCTTTGATGCAGTCTGGAAAATGGACAGTTTCCCCCCCTGAACACTGCTAGGCTTTTGGCAGGTTCGGGGAGCACCTAAATCTGATACCTGGCACCTTTAAGAGTTCATGCCATTCGCACAGCGCACAACTAACTCCCTGGCTACAAAATTATTCAGAGAAGGTGCCACCGTCCTCCTTGGGTCCCCTTTGGTTCCTGAGAAACTACACGCACGTGGGCTGTGTGCAACTCTGAGACCGGGACCCTTAGAGAACTGTAGTACCACCCAACGGGAAAGAAGGATCGTTCAGCGTGAAAGCTGCCTGAAATACAGTGCTCTGTCAGTCCATTCTTGCATGCTGGAATGTCTTTGGAAGGAAAGTGGAATTTTCTTGAGAGCGGTGGTGGGTTTCCGCTTCCATTCCTGGGGCATCCCAGAGCCGCCTTCACACAGAAGGAACACGACACTGAGCGCCAAGCGGAAGGCAAGGTCCGGGAATTGCATCCACAAATGCCAGGCAGGCGTGCAGCATTTCCCAGGGAGCCCTACTCAAAGCAGTGGCTAAATGCTAGTGGGCTTTTCAGGACTCCTGGGACTCCCGCGCCCTCACCACGTCTCACGGCAACACCATGTGTACCGGTTGTCACGTCTTAGGCGACCTACCAACGTACAGGCACCTAGGCCCTTCGCATCGTCTCTTGGAACGAAGAGGGAATGCAAGGCAAAAAACACTGCTCTCTTTGTTGCGCCGTTGGATTGCCCATCTTTCAAAAGTCCTCCCGAACACGGCTCTGGCAGGTCTTAGGTGGACCGCAAGTGGTCCCCGCTGCTGAACCAGGACGGCAATGAAAACACCCTCTGCTTAGCGTTCGCACTGGGAACACGAAGCTGCCCTCGCTTGCCAAGCAGACCGTCGACTTTAGGCGCGGCCTGACAAACGGACTTGTTGCCCCTGCAACACTGCCTGAGCTCTGGTAGGATAAAAGGACACTTTTGGGCCTCACCTAAGGAATTACGTCGGTCACGCCTTTCAGCTCCCTGTGTGCCAAAGTTTTATCAGGGAAGGTCCAGGGTGCTCCTTGAGTCTCTTTTCGCCGGTCAGAAGCTACACGTACGTGTGCTGCGTCAAGTCTGACCTAGGGGCCTAATGAGAAAAGCATTATTTTCCCAACGGGAAAGCGGGACACTTGCGGCCTCAGATTTAAGTGAGAAACAGCGTTGTTGCCCGTCCCCTCTTCACAGTGGTAATGCCGAGTGATTGAACGGCAGGTTTCCTAGGCTAACAGACAGTTTCCTACTCGTTGCAGGAGGCCTCCAGCAGCCCTTGTTCACATAACGGGAAAGCCAGACCTGTCCCCCAGGCTCCACGTAATGTCAGGGTTTCCACGCACGACTTGACGTGTACGAACGATTTCCATGAACCCTTAGGGAAAGCAGCGCATTAACGCTGGAATGCTTCTCCTAGGACTCCCTCTGCCCCACCATGTCCCTTTGGAGGAACGCTGTGCACTCAATGACTCCTGTTGACCGATTGAGCACCGTTCGGCGAGCCAGGTACCTCCGGATCATCTCTTGGAACGCAGTGTGAAAGGTAGCAAACTGTTGCCTTCGTTGGATAGAGAGATTGACAAGGCTTTCAACTGTGCCCCGACCCGAGTTCTGGAAAGTCTTCGGTGTGATGCCAGTGGCTCTCAGGGCTGACCCTGAGCTGCGATGTAACAAACTGTGCTGACTGTTCATTCTCCGCTTACATACCTGCCGTCTCTCCCTGCCCAGCAGAAGCTCGACTTTAGATGCCGTCTGGAAAATGAACGGTTTCCTCCTGAAGCCTGCTAGTCTTTTGGCAGGTTCAAGGACACCCAGATCTAGCTAGCGCCTTGAAACGCCTATGTCACTCGGACCGTGCTCATCTCCCTGCGCAAGATACTATTCTGAGAAGGTACCACAGTGCTTCTTGTGTCTCTTCTGGTGCTTGAGAAACTACACGTACGTGGGGCTGCGTTCAACTTTGATGCCGGGACCTTAGGAGAAACGTTGGATTGTCCCTAGTTGAACGAAGAATCCTCGTAGCCTCCAAGGTGCCTAAACACAGCGTTCCGCGAGTCTTCCCTTGCATGCTGGAACGTGTCTCAAAGGAAAGGGTGCTATGCAAGAAAGAAGAAAGGTCTTTCCACTTCCTTGCCTGAGGCGTGCCAGAGCCCCCTTCGCATAAAGGGCAGACCACACTGGTCACGAAGATCCAAACAAGGTCCGGCAACGGCATCCACAGTGCCTGCAGGCATGCAGCATTTGCCCAGAAGCCTTAGTCAAAGCAGTGGCTTGACGCTAGGGTGCTGGTTCAGGACTCCTAGGACTCCTGGGTCCTCACCACCTCGCATGGAAAAACACTGTGTACCCAATGTGTACCCAATTCTTAGGGGACCCAACCAAGTACAGGTACCTGGGCCCTTCGGATCGTTTCTCTGCAAGAAGAATGAAAGGCGACACTCTGCTCCCTTCGCTGCCCGTCTAGACTGCCGAGCTTCCAAAAGTCCTCCCGAGCACAGGCCTCGCAGGTCTTCGGTGTTATGCCAATGATCCCCACTGCTGAACCACTGCTGCTACGAAGAAACACTGTGTTTACGGTTCATGCTGGGAACACTTCCCTGCCGCCCGTCTTTCTCTCTCTCGCGCTCTCTCTCTCTCTCTCTCTCTCTCTCTCTCTCTCTCTCTCTCTCTGCCAAGCAGAAGGTCGACTTCAGAGGCAGCCTGACAAACGTACAATTTGCCCCTGAACGCTACCCCGGGTTTTGTAAGACACAAGGACAGTTTGGCCCATCCCCGGGAATTACGTCGTTGAGGCCATTCAGCCCACGCAGGACTACCCTGGTGCCAAAGTCTTATCAGCGAAGGTCCAGGGTGCTGCCTGAGTCTCTTTTCGTTGGTCAGAAACTACAAGTGCATGTGCTGGGTTCAATTTTGATATTGGTTACCTAAAGCCAAGAGCATTGTTTTCCCGGCGGGAGAGCTGAAAGTGCGGCCTCAAAGTGTCCTGAGAAACAGTGCGGTTCCTCGTGTTCTCTTCACAAGTAGAATGGCTATGTGCGGGGAAAGGGAGTTTGCCTAGAGAAACACTCTGTTTACTAGGCCGTGCAGGAGGCCTCCGGGCGCCCTCTATCCATCAACGGAACACTCTACTGTTCCACAACGACCCAAGTGAGGTTCGGGTATTCCCTCCACGAATTGACGCGTGCAGAGGTTTTCCAGGAAACCTTAGGCGAGTAGTGCATTGAAGTTAGTAGGCCTTTCCTAGGGTCCCCGCTGCCTCACCACGTCCCTTGGAAGAACACTGTGTACCGAAACTCTTCTTGGCCCCCTGAGCACCTTTCCGCTGTCAAAGTCCTCCGGATCCCCTCTTTGCATGCAGACTGAGAAGCGACAAAGTCTCCTCTTTGCTGTAGAGCTAGATAGCCACGACATTCAAAAGTGCCCCTGAACAGAGGTGTAGAAGGTCCTAGGTGGCATGCCAGGGGCTCCCACTGCTGACGCTGAGGAGCCATGGGAGACACGGTGCGTAGTGTTCATTCTGGGTGTACTTACCTACCGGCTCTTCCTGGCAAGCTCTAACTCGACCTTTGATGCAGTCTGGAAAATGGACAGTTTCCCCCCCTGAACACTGCTAGGCTTTTGGCAGGTTCGGGGAGCACCTAAATCTGATACCTGGCACCTTTAAGAGTTCATGCCATTCGCACAGCGCACAACTAACTCCCTGGCTACAAAATTATTCAGAGAAGGTGCCACCGTCCTCCTTGGGTCCCCTTTGGTTCCTGAGAAACTACACGCACGTGGGCTGTGTGCAACTCTGAGACCGGGACCCTTAGAGAACTGTAGTACCACCCAACGGGAAAGAAGGATCGTTCAGCGTGAAAGCTGCCTGAAATACAGTGCTCTGTCAGTCCATTCTTGCATGCTGGAATGTCTTTGGAAGGAAAGTGGAATTTTCTTGAGAGCGGTGGTGGGTTTCCGCTTCCATTCCTGGGGCATCCCAGAGCCGCCTTCACACAGAAGGAACACGACACTGAGCGCCAAGCGGAAGGCAAGGTCCGGGAATTGCATCCACAAATGCCAGGCAGGCGTGCAGCATTTCCCAGGGAGCCCTACTCAAAGCAGTGGCTAAATGCTAGTGGGCTTTTCAGGACTCCTGGGACTCCCGCGCCCTCACCACGTCTCACGGCAACACCATGTGTACCGGTTGTCACGTCTTAGGCGACCTACCAACGTACAGGCACCTAGGCCCTTCGCATCGTCTCTTGGAACGAAGAGGGAATGCAAGGCAAAAAACACTGCTCTCTTTGTTGCGCCGTTGGATTGCCCATCTTTCAAAAGTCCTCCCGAACACGGCTCTGGCAGGTCTTAGGTGGACCGCAAGTGGTCCCCGCTGCTGAACCAGGACGGCAATGGAAACACCCTCTGCTTAGCGTTCGCACTGGGAACACGAAGCTGCCCTCGCTTGCCAAGCAGACCGTCGACTTTAGGCGCGGCCTGACAAACGGACTTGTTGCCCCTGCAACACTGCCTGAGCTCTGGTAGGATAAAAGGACACTTTTGGGCCTCACCTAAGGAATTACGTCGGTCACGCCTTTCAGCTCCCTGTGTGCCAAAGTTTTATCAGGGAAGGTCCAGGGTGCTCCTTGAGTCTCTTTTCGCCGGTCAGAAGCTACACGTACGTGTGCTGCGTCAAGTCTGACCTAGGGGCCTAATGAGAAAAGCATTATTTTCCCAACGGGAAAGCGGGACACTTGCGGCCTCAGATTCAAGTGAGAAACAGCGTTGTTGCCCGTCCCCTCTTCACAGTGGTAATGCCGAGTGATTGAACGGCAGGTTTCCTAGGCTAACAGACAGTTTCCTACTCGTTGCAGGAGGCCTCCAGCAGCCCTTGTTCACATAACGGGAAAGCCAGACCTGTCCCCCAGGCTCCACGTAATGTCAGGGTTTCCACGCACGACTTGACGTGTACGAACGATTTCCATGAACCCTTAGGGAAAGCAGCGCATTAACGCTGGAATGCTTCTCCTAGGACTCCCTCTGCCCCACCATGTCCCTTTGGAGGAACGCTGTGCACTCAATGACTCCTGTTGACCGATTGAGCACCGTTCGGCGAGCCAGGTACCTCCGGATCATCTCTTGGAACGCAGTGTGAAAGGTAGCAAACTGTTGCCTTCGTTGGATAGAGAGATTGACAAGGCTTTCAACTGTGCCCCGACCCGAGTTCTGGAAAGTCTTCGGTGTGATGCCAGTGGCTCTCAGGGCTGACCCTGAGCTGCGATGTAACAAACTGTGCTGACTGTTCATTCTCCGCTTACATACCTGCCGTCTCTCCCTGCCCAGCAGAAGCTCGACTTTAGATGCCGTCTGGAAAATGAACGGTTTCCTCCTGAAGCCTGCTAGTCTTTTGGCAGGTTCAAGGACACCCAGATCTAGCTAGCGCCTTGAAACGCCTATGTCACTCGGACCGTGCTCATCTCCCTGCGCAAGATACTATTCTGAGAAGGTACCACAGTGCTTCTTGTGTCTCTTCTGGTGCTTGAGAAACTACACGTACGTGGGGCTGCGTTCAACTTTGATGCCGGGACCTTAGGAGAAACGTTGGATTGTCCCTAGTTGAACGAAGAATCCTCGTAGCCTCCAAGGTGCCTAAACACAGCGTTCCGCGAGTCTTCCCTTGCATGCTGGAACGTGTCTCAAAGGAAAGGGTGCTATGCAAGAAAGAAGAAAGGTCTTTCCACTTCCTTGCCTGAGGCGTGCCAGAGCCCCCTTCGCATAAAGGGCAGACCACACTGGTCACGAAGATCCAAACAAGGTCCGGCAACGGCATCCACAGTGCCTGCAGGCATGCAGCATTTGCCCAGAAGCCTTAGTCAAAGCAGTGGCTTGACGCTAGGGTGCTGGTTCAGGACTCCTAGGACTCCTGGGTCCTCACCACCTCGCATGGAAAAACACTGTGTACCCAATGTGTACCCAATTCTTAGGGGACCCAACCAAGTACAGGTACCTGGGCCCTTCGGATCGTTTCTCTGCAAGAAGAATGAAAGGCGACACTCTGCTCCCTTCGCTGCCCGTCTAGACTGCCGAGCTTCCAAAAGTCCTCCCGAGCACAGGCCTCGCAGGTCTTCGGTGTTATGCCAATGATCCCCACTGCTGAACCACTGCTGCTACGAAGAAACACTGTGTTTACGGTTCATGCTGGGAACACTTCCCTGCCGCCCGTCTTTCTCTCTCTCGCGCTCTCTCTCTCTCTCTCTCTCTCTCTCTCTCTCTCTCTCTCTCTCTCTCTGCCAAGCAGAAGGTCGACTTCAGAGGCAGCCTGACAAACGTACAATTTGCCCCTGAACGCTACCCCGGGTTTTGTAAGACACAAGGACAGTTTGGCCCATCCCCGGGAATTACGTCGTTGAGGCCATTCAGCCCACGCAGGACTACCCTGGTGCCAAAGTCTTATCAGCGAAGGTCCAGGGTGCTGCCTGAGTCTCTTTTCGTTGGTCAGAAACTACAAGTGCATGTGCTGGGTTCAATTTTGATATTGGTTACCTAAAGCCAAGAGCATTGTTTTCCCGGCGGGAGAGCTGAAAGTGCGGCCTCAAAGTGTCCTGAGAAACAGTGCGGTTCCTCGTGTTCTCTTCACAAGTAGAATGGCTATGTGCGGGGAAAGGGAGTTTGCCTAGAGAAACACTCTGTTTACTAGGCCGTGCAGGAGGCCTCCGGGCGCCCTCTATCCATCAACGGAACACTCTACTGTTCCACAACGACCCAAGTGAGGTTCGGGTATTCCCTCCACGAATTGACGCGTGCAGAGGTTTTCCAGGAAACCTTAGGCGAGTAGTGCATTGAAGTTAGTAGGCCTTTCCTAGGGTCCCCGCTGCCTCACCACGTCCCTTGGAAGAACACTGTGTACTGAAACTCTTCTTGGCCCCCTGAGCACCTTTCCGCTGTCAAAGTCCTCCGGATCCCCTCTTTGCATGCAGACTGAGAAGCGACAAAGTCTCCTCTTTGCTGTAGAGCTAGATAGCCACGACATTCAAAAGTGCCCCTGAACAGAGGTGTAGAAGGTCCTAGGTGGCATGCCAGGGGCTCCCACTGCTGACGCTGAGGAACCATGGGAGACACGGTGCGTAGTGTTCATTCTGGGTGTACTTACCTACCGGCTCTTCCTGGCAAGCTCTAACTCGACCTTTGATGCAGTCTGGAAAATGGACAGTTTCCCCCCCTGAACACTGCTAGGCTTTTGGCAGGTTCGGGGAGCACCTAAATCTGATACCTGGCACCTTTAAGAGTTCATGCCATTCGCACAGTGCACAACTAACTCCCTGGCTACAAAATTATTCAGAGAAGGTGCCACCGTCCTCCTTGGGTCCCCTTTGGTTCCTGAGAAACTACACGCACGTGGGCTGTGTGCAACTCTGAGACCGGGACCCTTAGAGAACTGTAGTACCACCCAACGGGAAAGAAGGATCGTTCAGCGTGAAAGCTGCCTGAAATACAGTGCTCTGTCAGTCCATTCTTGCATGCTGGAATGTCTTTGGAAGGAAAGTGGAATTTTCTTGAGAGCGGTGGTGGGTTTCCGCTTCCATTCCTGGGGCATCCCAGAGCCGCCTTCACACAGAAGGAACACGACACTGAGCGCCAAGCGGAAGGCAAGGTCCGGGAATTGCATCCACAAATGCCAGGCAGGCGTGCAGCATTTCCCAGGGAGCCCTACTCAAAGCAGTGGCTAAATGCTAGTGGGCTTTTCAGGACTCCTGGGACTCCCGCGCCCTCACCACGTCTCACGGCAACACCATGTGTACCGGTTGTCACGTCTTAGGCGACCTACCAACGTACAGGCACCTAGGCCCTTCGCATCGTCTCTTGGAACGAAGAGGGAATGCAAGGCAAAAAACACTGCTCTCTTTGTTGCGCCGTTGGATTGCCCATCTTTCAAAAGTCCTCCCGAACACGGCTCTGGCAGGTCTTAGGTGGACCGCAAGTGGTCCCCGCTGCTGAACCAGGACGGCAATGGAAACACCCTCTGCTTAGCGTTCGCACTGGGAACACGAAGCTGCCCTCGCTTGCCAAGCAGACCGTCGACTTTAGGCGCGGCCTGACAAACGGACTTGTTGCCCCTGCAACACTGCCTGAGCTCTGGTAGGATAAAAGGACACTTTTGGGCCTCACCTAAGGAATTACGTCGGTCACGCCTTTCAGCTCCCTGTGTGCCAAAGTTTTATCAGGGAAGGTCCAGGGTGCTCCTTGAGTCTCTTTTCGCCGGTCAGAAGCTACACGTACGTGTGCTGCGTCAAGTCTGACCTAGGGGCCTAATGAGAAAAGCATTATTTTCCCAACGGGAAAGCGGGACACTTGCGGCCTCAGATTCAAGTGAGAAACAGCGTTGTTGCCCGTCCCCTCTTCACAGTGGTAATGCCGAGTGATTGAACGGCAGGTTTCCTAGGCTAACAGACAGTTTCCTACTCGTTGCAGGAGGCCTCCAGCAGCCCTTGTTCACATAACGGGAAAGCCAGACCTGTCCCCCAGGCTCCACGTAATGTCAGGGTTTCCACGCACGACTTGACGTGTACGAACGATTTCCATGAACCCTTAGGGAAAGCAGCGCATTAACGCTGGAATGCTTCTCCTAGGACTCCCTCTGCCCCACCATGTCCCTTTGGAGGAACGCTGTGCACTCAATGACTCCTGTTGACCGATTGAGCACCGTTCGGCGAGCCAGGTACCTCCGGATCATCTCTTGGAACGCAGTGTGAAAGGTAGCAAACTGTTGCCTTCGTTGGATAGAGAGATTGACAAGGCTTTCAACTGTGCCCCGACCCGAGTTCTGGAAAGTCTTCGGTGTGATGCCAGTGGCTCTCAGGGCTGACCCTGAGCTGCGATGTAACAAACTGTGCTGACTGTTCATTCTCCGCTTACATACCTGCCGTCTCTCCCTGCCCAGCAGAAGCTCGACTTTAGATGCCGTCTGGAAAATGAACGGTTTCCTCCTGAAGCCTGCTAGTCTTTTGGCAGGTTCAAGGACACCCAGATCTAGCTAGCGCCTTGAAACGCCTATGTCACTCGGACCGTGCTCATCTCCCTGCGCAAGATACTATTCTGAGAAGGTACCACAGTGCTTCTTGTGTCTCTTCTGGTGCTTGAGAAACTACACGTACGTGGGGCTGCGTTCAACTTTGATGCCGGGACCTTAGGAGAAACGTTGGATTGTCCCTAGTTGAACGAAGAATCCTCGTAGCCTCCAAGGTGCCTAAACACAGCGTTCCGCGAGTCTTCCCTTGCATGCTGGAACGTGTCTCAAAGGAAAGGGTGCTATGCAAGAAAGAAGAAAGGTCTTTCCACTTCCTTGCCTGAGGCGTGCCAGAGCCCCCTTCGCATAAAGGGCAGACCACACTGGTCACGAAGATCCAAACAAGGTCCGGCAACGGCATCCACAGTGCCTGCAGGCATGCAGCATTTGCCCAGAAGCCTTAGTCAAAGCAGTGGCTTGACGCTAGGGTGCTGGTTCAGGACTCCTAGGACTCCTGGGTCCTCACCACCTCGCATGGAAAAACACTGTGTACCCAATGTGTACCCAATTCTTAGGGGACCCAACCAAGTACAGGTACCTGGGCCCTTCGGATCGTTTCTCTGCAAGAAGAATGAAAGGCGACACTCTGCTCCCTTCGCTGCCCGTCTAGACTGCCGAGCTTCCAAAAGTCCTCCCGAGCACAGGCCTCGCAGGTCTTCGGTGTTATGCCAATGATCCCCACTGCTGAACCACTGCTGCTACGAAGAAACACTGTGTTTACGGTTCATGCTGGGAACACTTCCCTGCCGCCCGTCTTTCTCTCTCTCGCGCTCTCTCTCTCTCTCTCTCTCTCTCTCTCTATCTATCTCTCTCTCTCTGCCAAGCAGAAGGTCGACTTCAGAGGCAGCCTGACAAACGTACAATTTGCCCCTGAACGCTACCCCGGGTTTTGTAAGACACAAGGACAGTTTGGCCCATCCCCGGGAATTACGTCGTTGAGGCCATTCAGCCCACGCAGGACTACCCTGGTGCCAAAGTCTTATCAGCGAAGGTCCAGGGTGCTGCCTGAGTCTCTTTTCGTTGGTCAGAAACTACAAGTGCATGTGCTGGGTTCAATTTTGATATTGGTTACCTAAAGCCAAGAGCATTGTTTTCCCGGCGGGAGAGCTGAAAGTGCGGCCTCAAAGTGTCCTGAGAAACAGTGCGGTTCCTCGTGTTCTCTTCACAAGTAGAATGGCTATGTGCGGGGAAAGGGAGTTTGCCTAGAGAAACACTCTGTTTACTAGGCCGTGCAGGAGGCCTCCGGGCGCCCTCTATCCATCAACGGAACACTCTACTGTTCCACAACGACCCAAGTGAGGTTCGGGTATTCCCTCCACGAATTGACGCGTGCAGAGGTTTTCCAGGAAACCTTAGGCGAGTAGTGCATTGAAGTTAGTAGGCCTTTCCTAGGGTCCCCGCTGCCTCACCACGTCCCTTGGAAGAACACTGTGTACCGAAACTCTTCTTGGCCCCCTGAGCACCTTTCCGCTGTCAAAGTCCTCCGGATCCCCTCTTTGCATGCAGACTGAGAAGCGACAAAGTCTCCTCTTTGCTGTAGAGCTAGATAGCCACGACATTCAAAAGTGCCCCTGAACAGAGGTGTAGAAGGTCCTAGGTGGCATGCCAGGGGCTCCCACTGCTGACGCTGAGGAGCCATGGGAGACACGGTGCGTAGTGTTCATTCTGGGTGTACTTACCTACCGGCTCTTCCTGGCAAGCTCTAACTCGACCTTTGATGCAGTCTGGAAAATGGACAGTTTCCCCCCCTGAACACTGCTAGGCTTTTGGCAGGTTCGGGGAGCACCTAAATCTGATACCTGGCACCTTTAAGAGTTCATGCCATTCGCACAGCGCACAACTAACTCCCTGGCTACAAAATTATTCAGAGAAGGTGCCACCGTCCTCCTTGGGTCCCCTTTGGTTCCTGAGAAACTACACGCACGTGGGCTGTGTGCAACTCTGAGACCGGGACCCTTAGAGAACTGTAGTACCACCCAACGGGAAAGAAGGATCGTTCAGCGTGAAAGCTGCCTGAAATACAGTGCTCTGTCAGTCCATTCTTGCATGCTGGAATGTCTTTGGAAGGAAAGTGGAATTTTCTTGAGAGCGGTGGTGGGTTTCCGCTTCCATTCCTGGGGCATCCCAGAGCCGCCTTCACACAGAAGGAACACGACACTGAGCGCCAAGCGGAAGGCAAGGTCCGGGAATTGCATCCACAAATGCCAGGCAGGCGTGCAGCATTTCCCAGGGAGCCCTACTCAAAGCAGTGGCTAAATGCTAGTGGGCTTTTCAGGACTCCTGGGACTCCCGCGCCCTCACCACGTCTCACGGCAACACCATGTGTACCGGTTGTCACGTCTTAGGCGACCTACCAACGTACAGGCACCTAGGCCCTTCGCATCGTCTCTTGGAACGAAGAGGGAATGCAAGGCAAAAAACACTGCTCTCTTTGTTGCGCCGTTGGATTGCCCATCTTTCAAAAGTCCTCCCGAACACGGCTCTGGCAGGTCTTAGGTGGACCGCAAGTGGTCCCCGCTGCTGAACCAGGACGGCAATGGAAACACCCTCTGCTTAGCGTTCGCACTGGGAACACGAAGCTGCCCTCGCTTGCCAAGCAGACCGTCGACTTTAGGCGCGGCCTGACAAACGGACTTGTTGCCCCTGCAACACTGCCTGAGCTCTGGTAGGATAAAAGGACACTTTTGGGCCTCACCTAAGGAATTACGTCGGTCACGCCTTTCAGCTCCCTGTGTGCCAAAGTTTTATCAGGGAAGGTCCAGGGTGCTCCTTGAGTCTCTTTTCGCCGGTCAGAAGCTACACGTACGTGTGCTGCGTCAAGTCTGACCTAGGGGCCTAATGAGAAAAGCATTATTTTCCCAACGGGAAAGCGGGACACTTGCGGCCTCAGATTCAAGTGAGAAACAGCGTTGTTGCCCGTCCCCTCTTCACAGTGGTAATGCCGAGTGATTGAACGGCAGGTTTCCTAGGCTAACAGACAGTTTCCTACTCGTTGCAGGAGGCCTCCAGCAGCCCTTGTTCACATAACGGGAAAGCCAGACCTGTCCCCCAGGCTCCACGTAATGTCAGGGTTTCCACGCACGACTTGACGTGTACGAACGATTTCCATGAACCCTTAGGGAAAGCAGCGCATTAACGCTGGAATGCTTCTCCTAGGACTCCCTCTGCCCCACCATGTCCCTTTGGAGGAACGCTGTGCACTCAATGACTCCTGTTGACCGATTGAGCACCGTTCGGCGAGCCAGGTACCTCCGGATCATCTCTTGGAACGCAGTGTGAAAGGTAGCAAACTGTTGCCTTCGTTGGATAGAGAGATTGACAAGGCTTTCAACTGTGCCCCGACCCGAGTTCTGGAAAGTCTTCGGTGTGATGCCAGTGGCTCTCAGGGCTGACCCTGAGCTGCGATGTAACAAACTGTGCTGACTGTTCATTCTCCGCTTACATACCTGCCGTCTCTCCCTGCCCAGCAGAAGCTCGACTTTAGATGCCGTCTGGAAAATGAACGGTTTCCTCCTGAAGCCTGCTAGTCTTTTGGCAGGTTCAAGGACACCCAGATCTAGCTAGCGCCTTGAAACGCCTATGTCACTCGGACCGTGCTCATCTCCCTGCGCAAGATACTATTCTGAGAAGGTACCACAGTGCTTCTTGTGTCTCTTCTGGTGCTTGAGAAACTACACGTACGTGGGGCTGCGTTCAACTTTGATGCCGGGACCTTAGGAGAAACGTTGGATTGTCCCTAGTTGAACGAAGAATCCTCGTAGCCTCCAAGGTGCCTAAACACAGCGTTCCGCGAGTCTTCCCTTGCATGCTGGAACGTGTCTCAAAGGAAAGGGTGCTATGCAAGAAAGAAGAAAGGTCTTTCCACTTCCTTGCCTGAGGCGTGCCAGAGCCCCCTTCGCATAAAGGGCAGACCACACTGGTCACGAAGATCCAAACAAGGTCCGGCAACGGCATCCACAGTGCCTGCAGGCATGCAGCATTTGCCCAGAAGCCTTAGTCAAAGCAGTGGCTTGACGCTAGGGTGCTGGTTCAGGACTCCTAGGACTCCTGGGTCCTCACCACCTCGCATGGAAAAACACTGTGTACCCAATGTGTACCCAATTCTTAGGGGACCCAACCAAGTACAGGTACCTGGGCCCTTCGGATCGTTTCTCTGCAAGAAGAATGAAAGGCGACACTCTGCTCCCTTCGCTGCCCATCTAGACTGCCGAGCTTCCAAAAGTCCTCCCGAGCACAGGCCTCGCAGGTCTTCGGTGTTATGCCAATGATCCCCACTGCTGAACCACTGCTGCTACGAAGAAACACTGTGTTTACGGTTCATGCTGGCAACACTTCCCTGCCGCCCGTCTTTCTCTCTCTCGCGCTCTCTCTCTCTCTCTCTCTCTCTCTCTCTCTCTCTCTCTCTGCCAAGCAGAAGGTCGACTTCAGAGGCAGCCTGACAAACGTACAATTTGCCCCTGAACGCTACCCCGGGTTTTGTAAGACACAAGGACAGTTTGGCCCATCCCCGGGAATTACGTCGTTGAGGCCAATTCAGCCCACGCAGGACTACCCTGGTGCCAAAGTCTTATCAGCGAAGGTCCAGGGTGCTGCCTGAGTCTCTTTTCGTTGGTCAGAAACTACAAGTGCATGTGCTGGGTTCAATTTTGATATTGGTTACCTAAAGCCAAGAGCATTGTTTTCCCGGCGGGAGAGCTGAAAGTGCGGCCTCAAAGTGTCCTGAGAAACAGTGCGGTTCCTCGTGTTCTCTTCACAAGTAGAATGGCTATGTGCGGGGAAAGGGAGTTTGCCTAGAGAAACACTCTGTTTACTAGGCCGTGCAGGAGGCCTCCGGGCGCCCTCTATCCATCAACGGAACACTCTACTGTTCCACAACGACCCAAGTGAGGTTCGGGTATTCCCTCCACGAATTGACGCGTGCAGAGGTTTTCCAGGAAACCTTAGGCGAGTAGTGCATTGAAGTTAGTAGGCCTTTCCTAGGGTCCCCGCTGCCTCACCACGTCCCTTGGAAGAACACTGTGTACCGAAACTCTTCTTGGCCCCCTGAGCACCTTTCCGCTGTCAAAGTCCTCCGGATCCCCTCTTTGCATGCAGACTGAGAAGCGACAAAGTCTCCTCTTTGCTGTAGAGCTAGATAGCCACGACATTCAAAAGTGCCCCTGAACAGAGGTGTAGAAGGTCC
This sequence comes from Orcinus orca, assembly GCF_937001465.1. NCBI lineage: Eukaryota > Metazoa > Chordata > Mammalia > Artiodactyla > Delphinidae > Orcinus > Orcinus orca. Next base: position 37,338,591 of record NC_064563.1, read on the forward strand.
TAGGTGGCATGCCAGGGGCTCCCACTGCTGACGCTGAGGAGCCATGGGAGACACGGTGCGTAGTGTTCATTCTGGGTGCACTTACCTACCGGCTCTTCCTGGCAAGCTCTAACTCGACCTTTGATGCAGTCTGGAAAATGGACAGTTTCCCCCCCTGAACACTGCTAGGCTTTTGGCAGGTTCGGGGAGCACCTAAATCTGATACCTGGCACCTTTAAGAGTTCATGCCATTCGCACAGCGCACAACTAACTCCCTGGCTACAAAATTATTCAGAGAAGGTGCCACCGTCCTCCTTGGGTCCCCTTTGGTTCCTGAGAAACTACACGCACGTGGGCTGTGTGCAACTCTGAGACCGGGACCCTTAGAGAACTGTAGTACCACCCAACGGGAAAGAAGGATCGTTCAGCGTGAAAGCTGCCTGAAATACAGTGCTCTGTCAGTCCATTCTTGCATGCTGGAATGTCTTTGGAAGGAAAGTGGAATTTTCTTGAGAGCGGTGGTGGGTTTCCGCTTCCATTCCTGGGGCATCCCAGAGCCGCCTTCACACAGAAGGAACACGACACTGAGCGCCAAGCGGAAGGCAAGGTCCGGGAATTGCATCCACAAATGCCAGGCAGGCGTGCAGCATTTCCCAGGGAGCCCTACTCAAAGCAGTGGCTAAATGCTAGTGGGCTTTTCAGGACTCCTGGGACTCCCGCGCCCTCACCACGTCTCACGGCAACACCATGTGTACCGGTTGTCACGTCTTAGGCGACCTACCAACGTACAGGCACCTAGGCCCTTCGCATCGTCTCTTGGAACGAAGAGGGAATGCAAGGCAAAAAACACTGCTCTCTTTGTTGCGCCGTTGGATTGCCCATCTTTCAAAAGTCCTCCCGAACACGGCTCTGGCAGGTCTTAGGTGGACCGCAAGTGGTCCCCGCTGCTGAACCAGGACGGCAATGGAAACACCCTCTGCTTAGCGTTCGCACTGGGAACACGAAGCTGCCCTCGCTTGCCAAGCAGACCGTCGACTTTAGGCGCGGCCTGACAAACGGACTTGTTGCCCCTGCAACACTGCCTGAGCTCTGGTAGGATAAAAGGACACTTTTGGGCCTCACCTAAGGAATTACGTCGGTCACGCCTTTCAGCTCCCTGTGTGCCAAAGTTTTATCAGGGAAGGTCCAGGGTGCTCCTTGAGTCTCTTTTCGCCGGTCAGAAGCTACACGTACGTGTGCTGCGTCAAGTCTGACCTAGGGGCCTAATGAGAAAAGCATTATTTTCCCAACGGGAAAGCGGGACACTTGCGGCCTCAGATTCAAGTGAGAAACAGCGTTGTTGCCCGTCCCCTCTTCACAGTGGTAATGCCGAGTGATTGAACGGCAGGTTTCCTAGGCTAACAGACAGTTTCCTACTCGTTGCAGGAGGCCTCCAGCAGCCCTTGTTCACATAACGGGAAAGCCAGACCTGTCCCCCAGGCTCCACGTAATGTCAGGGTTTCCACGCACGACTTGACGTGTACGAACGATTTCCATGAACCCTTAGGGAAAGCAGCGCATTAACGCTGGAATGCTTCTCCTAGGACTCCCTCTGCCCCACCATGTCCCTTTGGAGGAACGCTGTGCACTCAATGACTCCTGTTGACCGATTGAGCACCGTTCGGCGAGCCAGGTACCTCCGGATCATCTCTTGGAACGCAGTGTGAAAGGTAGCAAACTGTTGCCTTCGTTGGATAGAGAGATTGACAAGGCTTTCAACTGTGCCCCGACCCGAGTTCTGGAAAGTCTTCGGTGTGATGCCAGTGGCTCTCAGGGCTGACCCTGAGCTGCGATGTAACAAACTGTGCTGACTGTTCATTCTCCGCTTACATACCTGCCGTCTCTCCCTGCCCAGCAGAAGCTCGACTTTAGATGCCGTCTGGAAAATGAACGGTTTCCTCCTGAAGCCTGCTAGTCTTTTGGCAGGTTCAAGGACACCCAGATCTAGCTAGCGCCTTGAAACGCCTATGTCACTCGGACCGTGCTCATCTCCCTGAGCAAGATACTATTCTGAGAAGGTACCACAGTGCTTCTTGTGTCTCTTCTGGTGCTTGAGAAACTACACGTACGTGGGGCTGCGTTCAACTTTGATGCCGGGACCTTAGGAGAAACGTTGGATTGTCCCTAGTTGAACGAAGAATCCTCGTAGCCTCCAAGGTGCCTAAACACAGCGTTCCGCGAGTCTTCCCTTGCATGCTGGAACGTGTCTCAAAGGAAAGGGTGCTATGCAAGAAAGAAGAAAGGTCTTTCCACTTCCTTGCCTGAGGCGTGCCAGAGCCCCCTTCGCATAAAGGGCAGACCACACTGGTCACGAAGATCCAAACAAGGTCCGGCAACGGCATCCACAGTGCCTGCAGGCATGCAGCATTTGCCCAGAAGCCTTAGTCAAAGCAGTGGCTTGACGCTAGGGTGCTGGTTCAGGACTCCTAGGACTCCTGGGTCCTCACCACCTCGCATGGAAAAACACTGTGTACCCAATGTGTACCCAATTCTTAGGGGACCCAACCAAGTACAGGTACCTGGGCCCTTCGGATCGTTTCTCTGCAAGAAGAATGAAAGGCGACACTCTGCTCCCTTCGCTGCCCGTCTAGACTGCCGAGCTTCCAAAAGTCCTCCCGAGCACAGGCCTCGCAGGTCTTCGGTGTTATGCCAATGATCCCCACTGCTGAACCACTGCTGCTACGAAGAAACACTGTGTTTACGGTTCATGCTGGGAACACTTCCCTGCCGCCCGTCTTTCTCTCTCTCGCGCTCTCTCTCTCTCTCTCTCTCTCTCTCTATCTATCTCTCTCTCTCTGCCAAGCAGAAGGTCGACTTCAGAGGCAGCCTGACAAACGTACAATTTGCCCCTGAACGCTACCCCGGGTTTTGTAAGACACAAGGACAGTTTGGCCCATCCCCGGGAATTACGTCGTTGAGGCCATTCAGCCCACGCAGGACTACCCTGGTGCCAAAGTCTTATCAGCGAAGGTCCAGGGTGCTGCCTGAGTCTCTTTTCGTTGGTCAGAAACTACAAGTGCATGTGCTGGGTTCAATTTTGATATTGGTTACCTAAAGCCAAGAGCATTGTTTTCCCGGCGGGAGAGCTGAAAGTGCGGCCTCAAAGTGTCCTGAGAAACAGTGCGGTTCCTCGTGTTCTCTTCACAAGTAGAATGGCTATGTGCGGGGAAAGGGAGTTTGCCTAGAGAAACACTCTGTTTACTAGGCCGTGCAGGAGGCCTCCGGGCGCCCTCTATCCATCAACGGAACACTCTACTGTTCCACAACGACCCAAGTGAGGTTCGGGTATTCCCTCCACGAATTGACGCGTGCAGAGGTTTTCCAGGAAACCTTAGGCGAGTAGTGCATTGAAGTTAGTAGGCCTTTCCTAGGGTCCCCGCTGCCTCACCACGTCCCTTGGAAGAACACTGTGTACCGAAACTCTTCTTGGCCCCCTGAGCACCTTTCCGCTGTCAAAGTCCTCCGGATCCCCTCTTTGCATGCAGACTGAGAAGCGACAAAGTCTCCTCTTTGCTGTAGAGCTAGATAGCCACGACATTCAAAAGTGCCCCTGAACAGAGGTGTAGAAGGTCCTAGGTGGCATGCCAGGGGCTCCCACTGCTGACGCTGAGGAGCCATGGGAGACACGGTGCGTAGTGTTCATTCTGGGTGTACTTACCTACCGGCTCTTCCTGGCAAGCTCTAACTCGACCTTTGATGCAGTCTGGAAAATGGACAGTTTCCCCCCCTGAACACTGCTAGGCTTTTGGCAGGTTCGGGGAGCACCTAAATCTGATACCTGGCACCTTTAAGAGTTCATGCCATTCGCACAGCGCACAACTAACTCCCTGGCTACAAAATTATTCAGAGAAGGTGCCACCGTCCTCCTTGGGTCCCCTTTGGTTCCTGAGAAACTACACGCACGTGGGCTGTGTGCAACTCTGAGACCGGGACCCTTAGAGAACTGTAGTACCACCCAACGGGAAAGAAGGATCGTTCAGCGTGAAAGCTGCCTGAAATACAGTGCTCTGTCAGTCCATTCTTGCATGCTGGAATGTCTTTGGAAGGAAAGTGGAATTTTCTTGAGAGCGGTGGTGGGTTTCCGCTTCCATTCCTGGGGCATCCCAGAGCCGCCTTCACACAGAAGGAACACGACACTGAGCGCCAAGCGGAAGGCAAGGTCCGGGAATTGCATCCACAAATGCCAGGCAGGCGTGCAGCATTTCCCAGGGAGCCCTACTCAAAGCAGTGGCTAAATGCTAGTGGGCTTTTCAGGACTCCTGGGACTCCCGCGCCCTCACCACGTCTCACGGCAACACCATGTGTACCGGTTGTCACGTCTTAGGCGACCTACCAACGTACAGGCACCTAGGCCCTTCGCATCGTCTCTTGGAACGAAGAGGGAATGCAAGGCAAAAAACACTGCTCTCTTTGTTGCGCCGTTGGATTGCCCATCTTTCAAAAGTCCTCCCGAACACGGCTCTGGCAGGTCTTAGGTGGACCGCAAGTGGTCCCCGCTGCTGAACCAGGACGGCAATGGAAACACCCTCTGCTTAGCGTTCGCACTGGGAACACGAAGCTGCCCTCGCTTGCCAAGCAGACCGTCGACTTTAGGCGCGGCCTGACAAACGGACTTGTTGCCCCTGCAACACTGCCTGAGCTCTGGTAGGATAAAAGGACACTTTTGGGCCTCACCTAAGGAATTACGTCGGTCACGCCTTTCAGCTCCCTGTGTGCCAAAGTTTTATCAGGGAAGGTCCAGGGTGCTCCTTGAGTCTCTTTTCGCCGGTCAGAAGCTACACGTACGTGTGCTGCGTCAAGTCTGACCTAGGGGCCTAATGAGAAAAGCATTATTTTCCCAACGGGAAAGCGGGACACTTGCGGCCTCAGATTCAAGTGAGAAACAGCGTTGTTGCCCGTCCCCTCTTCACAGTGGTAATGCCGAGTGATTGAACGGCAGGTTTCCTAGGCTAACAGACAGTTTCCTACTCGTTGCAGGAGGCCTCCAGCAGCCCTTGTTCACATAACGGGAAAGCCAGACCTGTCCCCCAGGCTCCACGTAATGTCAGGGTTTCCACGCACGACTTGACGTGTACGAACGATTTCCATGAACCCTTAGGGAAAGCAGCGCATTAACGCTGGAATGCTTCTCCTAGGACTCCCTCTGCCCCACCATGTCCCTTTGGAGGAACGCTGTGCACTCAATGACTCCTGTTGACCGATTGAGCACCGTTCGGCGAGCCAGGTACCTCCGGATCATCTCTTGGAACGCAGTGTGAAAGGTAGCAAACTGTTGCCTTCGTTGGATAGAGAGATTGACAAGGCTTTCAACTGTGCCCCGACCCGAGTTCTGGAAAGTCTTCGGTGTGATGCCAGTGGCTCTCAGGGCTGACCCTGAGCTGCGATGTAACAAACTGTGCTGACTGTTCATTCTCCGCTTACATACCTGCCGTCTCTCCCTGCCCAGCAGAAGCTCGACTTTAGATGCCGTCTGGAAAATGAACGGTTTCCTCCTGAAGCCTGCTAGTCTTTTGGCAGGTTCAAGGACACCCAGATCTAGCTAGCGCCTTGAAACGCCTATGTCACTCGGACCGTGCTCATCTCCCTGCGCAAGATACTATTCTGAGAAGGTACCACAGTGCTTCTTGTGTCTCTTCTGGTGCTTGAGAAACTACACGTACGTGGGGCTGCGTTCAACTTTGATGCCGGGACCTTAGGAGAAACGTTGGATTGTCCCTAGTTGAACGAAGAATCCTCGTAGCCTCCAAGGTGCCTAAACACAGCGTTCCGCGAGTCTTCCCTTGCATGCTGGAACGTGTCTCAAAGGAAAGGGTGCTATGCAAGAAAGAAGAAAGGTCTTTCCACTTCCTTGCCTGAGGCGTGCCAGAGCCCCCTTCGCATAAAGGGCAGACCACACTGGTCACGAAGATCCAAACAAGGTCCGGCAACGGCATCCACAGTGCCTGCAGGCATGCAGCATTTGCCCAGAAGCCTTAGTCAAAGCAGTGGCTTGACGCTAGGGTGCTGGTTCAGGACTCCTAGGACTCCTGGGTCCTCACCACCTCGCATGGAAAAACACTGTGTACCCAATGTGTACCCAATTCTTAGGGGACCCAACCAAGTACAGGTACCTGGGCCCTTCGGATCGTTTCTCTGCAAGAAGAATGAAAGGCGACACTCTGCTCCCTTCGCTGCCCGTCTAGACTGCCGAGCTTCCAAAAGTCCTCCCGAGCACAGGCCTCACAGGTCTTCGGTGTTATGCCAATGATCCCCACTGCTGAACCACTGCTGCTACGAAGAAACACTGTGTTTACGGTTCATGCTGGGAACACTTCCCTGCCGCCCGTCTTTCTCTCTCTCGCGCTCTCTCTCTCTCTCTCTCTCTCTCTCTATCTATCTCTCTCTCTCTGCCAAGCAGAAGGTCGACTTCAGAGGCAGCCTGACAAACGTACAATTTGCCCCTGAACGCTACCCCGGGTTTTGTAAGACACAAGGACAGTTTGGCCCATCCCCGGGAATTACGTCGTTGAGGCCATTCAGCCCACGCAGGACTACCCTGGTGCCAAAGTCTTATCAGCGAAGGTCCAGGGTGCTGCCTGAGTCTCTTTTCGTTGGTCAGAAACTACAAGTGCATGTGCTGGGTTCAATTTTGATATTGGTTACCTAAAGCCAAGAGCATTGTTTTCCCGGCGGGAGAGCTGAAAGTGCGGCCTCAAAGTGTCCTGAGAAACAGTGCGGTTCCTCGTGTTCTCTTCACAAGTAGAATGGCTATGTGCGGGGAAAGGGAGTTTGCCTAGAGAAACACTCTGTTTACTAGGCCGTGCAGGAGGCCTCCGGGCGCCCTCTATCCATCAACGGAACACTCTACTGTTCCACAACGACCCAAGTGAGGTTCGGGTATTCCCTCCACGAATTGACGCGTGCAGAGGTTTTCCAGGAAACCTTAGGCGAGTAGTGCATTGAAGTTAGTAGGCCTTTCCTAGGGTCCCCGCTGCCTCACCACGTCCCTTGGAAGAACACTGTGTACCGAAACTCTTCTTGGCCCCCTGAGCACCTTTCCGCTGTCAAAGTCCTCCGGATCCCCTCTTTGCATGCAGACTGAGAAGCGACAAAGTCTCCTCTTTGCTGTAGAGCTAGATAGCCACGACATTCAAAAGTGCCCCTGAACAGAGGTGTAGAAGGTCCTAGGTGGCATGCCAGGGGCTCCCACTGCTGACGCTGAGGAGCCATGGGAGACACGGTGCGTAGTGTTCATTCTGGGTGTACTTACCTACCGGCTCTTCCTGGCAAGCTCTAACTCGACCTTTGATGCAGTCTGGAAAATGGACAGTTTCCCCCCCTGAACACTGCTAGGCTTTTGGCAGGTTCGGGGAGCACCTAAATCTGATACCTGGCACCTTTAAGAGTTCATGCCATTCGCACAGCGCACAACTAACTCCCTGGCTACAAAATTATTCAGAGAAGGTGCCACCGTCCTCCTTGGGTCCCCTTTGGTTCCTGAGAAACTACACGCACGTGGGCTGTGTGCAACTCTGAGACCGGGACCCTTAGAGAACTGTAGTACCACCCAACGGGAAAGAAGGATCGTTCAGCGTGAAAGCTGCCTGAAATACAGTGCTCTGTCAGTCCATTCTTGCATGCTGGAATGTCTTTGGAAGGAAAGTGGAATTTTCTTGAGAGCGGTGGTGGGTTTCCGCTTCCATTCCTGGGGCATCCCAGAGCCGCCTTCACACAGAAGGAACACGACACTGAGCGCCAAGCGGAAGGCAAGGTCCGGGAATTGCATCCACAAATGCCAGGCAGGCGTGCAGCATTTCCCAGGGAGCCCTACTCAAAGCAGTGGCTAAATGCTAGTGGGCTTTTCAGGACTCCTGGGACTCCCGCGCCCTCACCACGTCTCACGGCAACACCATGTGTACCGGTTGTCACGTCTTAGGCGACCTACCAACGTACAGGCACCTAGGCCCTTCGCATCGTCTCTTGGAACGAAGAGGGAATGCAAGGCAAAAAACACTGCTCTCTTTGTTGCGCCGTTGGATTGCCCATCTTTCAAAAGTCCTCCCGAACACGGCTCTGGCAGGTCTTAGGTGGACCGCAAGTGGTCCCCGCTGCTGAACCAGGACGGCAATGGAAACACCCTCTGCTTAGCGTTCGCACTGGGAACACGAAGCTGCCCTCGCTTGCCAAGCAGACCGTCGACTTTAGGCGCGGCCTGACAAACGGACTTGTTGCCCCTGCAACACTGCCTGAGCTCTGGTAGGATAAAAGGACACTTTTGGGCCTCACCTAAGGAATTACGTCGGTCACGCCTTTCAGCTCCCTGTGTGCCAAAGTTTTATCAGGGAAGGTCCAGGGTGCTCCTTGAGTCTCTTTTCGCCGGTCAGAAGCTACACGTACGTGTGCTGCGTCAAGTCTGACCTAGGGGCCTAATGAGAAAAGCATTATTTTCCCAACGGGAAAGCGGGACACTTGCGGCCTCAGATTCAAGTGAGAAACAGCGTTGTTGCCCGTCCCCTCTTCACAGTGGTAATGCCGAGTGATTGAACGGCAGGTTTCCTAGGCTAACAGACAGTTTCCTACTCGTTGCAGGAGGCCTCCAGCAGCCCTTGTTCACATAACGGGAAAGCCAGACCTGTCCCCCAGGCTCCACGTAATGTCAGGGTTTCCACGCACGACTTGACGTGTACGAACGATTTCCATGAACCCTTAGGGAAAGCAGCGCATTAACGCTGGAATGCTTCTCCTAGGACTCCCTCTGCCCCACCATGTCCCTTTGGAGGAACGCTGTGCACTCAATGACTCCTGTTGACCGATTGAGCACCGTTCGGCGAGCCAGGTACCTCCGGATCATCTCTTGGAACGCAGTGTGAAAGGTAGCAAACTGTTGCCTTCGTTGGATAGAGAGATTGACAAGGCTTTCAACTGTGCCCCGACCCGAGTTCTGGAAAGTCTTCGGTGTGATGCCAGTGGCTCTCAGGGCTGACCCTGAGCTGCGATGTAACAAACTGTGCTGACTGTTCATTCTCCGCTTACATACCTGCCGTCTCTCCCTGCCCAGCAGAAGCTCGACTTTAGATGCCGTCTGGAAAATGAACGGTTTCCTCCTGAAGCCTGCTAGTCTTTTGGCAGGTTCAAGGACACCCAGATCTAGCTAGCGCCTTGAAACGCCTATGTCACTCGGACCGTGCTCATCTCCCTGTGCAAGATACTATTCTGAGAAGGTACCACAGTGCTTCTTGTGTCTCTTCTGGTGCTTGAGAAACTACACGTACGTGGGGCTGCGTTCAACTTTGATGCCGGGACCTTAGGAGAAACGTTGGATTGTCCCTAGTTGAACGAAGAATCCTCGTAGCCTCCAAGGTGCCTAAACACAGCGTTCCGCGAGTCTTCCCTTGCATGCTGGAACGTGTCTCAAAGGAAAGGGTGCTATGCAAGAAAGAAGAAAGGTCTTTCCACTTCCTTGCCTGAGGCGTGCCAGAGCCCCCTTCGCATAAAGGGCAGACCACACTGGTCACGAAGATCCAAACAAGGTCCGGCAACGGCATCCACAGTGCCTGCAGGCATGCAGCATTTGCCCAGAAGCCTTAGTCAAAGCAGTGGCTTGACGCTAGGGTGCTGGTTCAGGACTCCTAGGACTCCTGGGTCCTCACCACCTCGCATGGAAAAACACTGTGTACCCAATGTGTACCCAATTCTTAGGGGACCCAACCAAGTACAGGTACCTGGGCCCTTCGGATCGTTTCTCTGCAAGAAGAATGAAAGGCGACACTCTGCTCCCTTCGCTGCCCGTCTAGACTGCCGAGCTTCCAAAAGTCCTCCCGAGCACAGGCCTCGCAGGTCTTCGGTGTTATGCCAATGATCCCCACTGCTGAACCACTGCTGCTACGAAGAAACACTGTGTTTACGGTTCATGCTGGGAACACTTCCCTGCCGCCCGTCTTTCTCTCTCTCGCGCTCTCTCTCTCTCTCTCTCTCTCTCTCTCTCTCTCTCTCTCTGCCAAGCAGAAGGTCGACTTCAGAGGCAGCCTGACAAACGTACAATTTGCCCCTGAACGCTACCCCGGGTTTTGTAAGACACAAGGACAGTTTGGCCCATCCCCGGGAATTACGTCGTTGAGGCCATTCAGCCCACGCAGGACTACCCTGGTGCCAAAGTCTTATCAGCGAAGGTCCAGGGTGCTGCCTGAGTCTCTTTTCATTGGTCAGAAACTACAAGTGCATGTGCTGGGTTCAATTTTGATATTGGTTACCTAAAGCCAAGAGCATTGTTTTCCCGGCGGGAGAGCTGAAAGTGCGGCCTCAAAGTGTCCTGAGAAACAGTGCGGTTCCTCGTGTTCTCTTCACAAGTAGAATGGCTATGTGCGGGGAAAGGGAGTTTGCCTAGAGAAACACTCTGTTTACTAGGCCGTGCAGGAGGCCTCCGGGCGCCCTCTATCCATCAACGGAACACTCTACTGTTCCACAACGACCCAAGTGAGGTTCGGGTATTCCCTCCACGAATTGACGCGTGCAGAGGTTTTCCAGGAAACCTTAGGCGAGTAGTGCATTGAAGTTAGTAGGCCTTTCCTAGGGTCCCCGCTGCCTCACCACGTCCCTTGGAAGAACACTGTGTACCGAAACTCTTCTTGGCCCCCTGAGCACCTTTCCGCTGTCAAAGTCCTCCGGATCCCCTCTTTGCATGCAGACTGAGAAGCGACAAAGTCTCCTCTTTGCTGTAGAGCTAGATAGCCACGACATTCAAAAGTGCCCCTGAACAGAGGTGTAGAAGGTCCTAGGTGGCATGCCAGGGGCTCCCACTGCTGACGCTGAGGAGCCATGGGAGACACGGTGCGTAGTGTTCATTCTGGGTGTACTTACCTACCGGCTCTTCCTGGCAAGCTCTAACTCGACCTTTGATGCAGTCTGGAAAATGGACAGTTTCCCCCCCTGAACACTGCTAGGCTTTTGGCAGGTTCGGGGAGCACCTAAATCTGATACCTGGCACCTTTAAGAGTTCATGCCATTCGCACAGCGCACAACTAACTCCCTGGCTACAAAATTATTCAGAGAAGGTGCCACCGTCCTCCTTGGGTCCCCTTTGGTTCCTGAGAAACTACACGCACGTGGGCTGTGTGCAACTCTGAGACCGGGACCCTTAGAGAACTGTAGTACCACCCAACGGGAAAGAAGGATCGTTCAGCGTGAAAGCTGCCTGAAATACAGTGCTCTGTCAGTCCATTCTTGCATGCTGGAATGTCTTTGGAAGGAAAGTGGAATTTTCTTGAGAGCGGTGGTGGGTTTCCGCTTCCATTCCTGGGGCATCCCAGAGCCGCCTTCACACAGAAGGAACACGACACTGAGCGCCAAGCGGAAGGCAAGGTCCGGGAATTGCATCCACAAATGCCAGGCAGGCGTGCAGCATTTCCCAGGGAGCCCTACTCAAAGCAGTGGCTAAATGCTAGTGGGCTTTTCAGGACTCCTGGGACTCCCGCGCCCTCACCACGTCTCACGGCAACACCATGTGTACCGGTTGTCACGTCTTAGGCGACCTACCAACGTACAGGCACCTAGGCCCTTCGCATCGTCTCTTGGAACGAAGAGGGAATGCAAGGCAAAAAACACTGCTCTCTTTGTTGCGCCGTTGGATTGCCCATCTTTCAAAAGTCCTCCCGAACACGGCTCTGGCAGGTCTTAGGTGGACCGCAAGTGGTCCCCGCTGCTGAACCAGGACGGCAATGGAAACACCCTCTGCTTAGCGTTCGCACTGGGAACACGAAGCTGCCCTCGCTTGCCAAGCAGACCGTCGACTTTAGGCGCGGCCTGACAAACGGACTTGTTGCCCCTGCAACACTGCCTGAGCTCTGGTAGGATAAAAGGACACTTTTGGGCCTCACCTAAGGAATTACGTCGGTCACGCCTTTCAGCTCCCTGTGTGCCAAAGTTTTATCAGGGAAGGTCCAGGGTGCTCCTTGAGTCTCTTTTCGCCGGTCAGAAGCTACACGTACGTGTGCTGCGTCAAGTCTGACCTAGGGGCCTAATGAGAAAAGCATTATTTTCCCAACGGGAAAGCGGGACACTTGCGGCCTCAGATTCAAGTGAGAAACAGCGTTGTTGCCCGTCCCCTCTTCACAGTGGTAATGCCGAGTGATTGAACGGCAGGTTTCCTAGGCTAACAGACAGTTTCCTACTCGTTGCAGGAGGCCTCCAGCAGCCCTTGTTCACATAACGGGAAAGCCAGACCTGTCCCCCAGGCTCCACGTAATGTCAGGGTTTCCACGCACGACTTGACGTGTACGAACGATTTCCATGAACCCTTAGGGAAAGCAGCGCATTAACGCTGGAATGCTTCTCCTAGGACTCCCTCTGCCCCACCATGTCCCTTTGGAGGAACGCTGTGCACTCAATGACTCCTGTTGACCGATTGAGCACCGTTCGGCGAGCCAGGTACCTCCGGATCATCTCTTGGAACGCAGTGTGAAAGGTAGCAAACTGTTGCCTTCGTTGGATAGAGAGATTGACAAGGCTTTCAACTGTGCCCCGACCCGAGTTCTGGAAAGTCTTCGGTGTGATGCCAGTGGCTCTCAGGGCTGACCCTGAGCTGCGATGTAACAAACTGTGCTGACTGTTCATTCTCCGCTTACATACCTGCCGTCTCTCCCTGCCCAGCAGAAGCTCGACTTTAGATGCCGTCTGGAAAATGAACGGTTTCCTCCTGAAGCCTGCTAGTCTTTTGGCAGGTTCAAGGACACCCAGATCTAGCTAGCGCCTTGAAACGCCTATGTCACTCGGACCGTGCTCATCTCCCTGCGCAAGATACTATTCTGAGAAGGTACCACAGTGCTTCTTGTGTCTCTTCTGGTGCTTGAGAAACTACACGTACGTGGGGCTGCGTTCAACTTTGATGCCGGGACCTTAGGAGAAACGTTGGATTGTCCCTAGTTGAACGAAGAATCCTCGTAGCCTCCAAGGTGCCTAAACACAGCGTTCCGCGAGTCTTCCCTTGCATGCTGGAACGTGTCTCAAAGGAAAGGGTGCTATGCAAGAAAGAAGAAAGGTCTTTCCACTTCCTTGCCTGAGGCGTGCCAGAGCCCCCTTCGCATAAAGGGCAGACCACACTGGTCACGAAGATCCAAACAAGGTCCGGCAACGGCATCCACAGTGCCTGCAGGCATGCAGCATTTGCCCAGAAGCCTTAGTCAAAGCAGTGGCTTGACGCTAGGGTGCTGGTTCAGGACTCCTAGGACTCCTGGGTCCTCACCACCTCGCATGGAAAAACACTGTGTACCCAATGTGTACCCAATTCTTAGGGGACCCAACCAAGTACAGGTACCTGGGCCCTTCGGATCGTTTCTCTGCAAGAAGAATGAAAGGCGACACTCTGCTCCCTTCGCTGCCCGTCTAGACTGCCGAGCTTCCAAAAGTCCTCCCGAGCACAGGCCTCGCAGGTCTTCGGTGTTATGCCAATGATCCCCACTGCTGAACCACTGCTGCTACGAAGAAACACTGTGTTTACGGTTCATGCTGGGAACACTTCCCTGCCGCCCGTCTTTCTCTCTCTCGCGCTCTCTCTCTCTCTCTCTCTCTCTCTCTCTCTCTCTCTGCCAAGCAGAAGGTCGACTTCAGAGGCAGCCTGACAAACGTACAATTTGCCCCTGAACGCTACCCCGGGTTTTGTAAGACACAAGGACAGTTTGGCCCATCCCCGGGAATTACGTCGTTGAGGCCATTCAGCCCACGCAGGACTACCCTGGTGCCAAAGTCTTATCAGCGAAGGTCCAGGGTGCTGCCTGAGTCTCTTTTCGTTGGTCAGAAACTACAAGTGCATGTGCTGGGTTCAATTTTGATATTGGTTACCTAAAGCCAAGAGCATTGTTTTCCCGGCGGGAGAGCTGAAAGTGCGGCCTCAAAGTGTCCTGAGAAACAGTGCGGTTCCTCGTGTTCTCTTCACAAGTAGAATGGCTATGTGCGGGGAAAGGGAGTTTGCCTAGAGAAACACTCTGTTTACTAGGCCGTGCAGGAGGCCTCCGGGCGCCCTCTATCCATCAACGGAACACTCTACTGTTCCACAACGACCCAAGTGAGGTTCGGGTATTCCCTCCACGAATTGACGCGTGCAGAGGTTTTCCAGGAAACCTTAGGCGAGTAGTGCATTGAAGTTAGTAGGCCTTTCCTAGGGTCCCCGCTGCCTCACCACGTCCCTTGGAAGAACACTGTGTACCGAAACTCTTCTTGGCCCCCTGAGCACCTTTCCGCTGTCAAAGTCCTCCGGATCCCCTCTTTGCATGCAGACTGAGAAGCGACAAAGTCTCCTCTTTGCTGTAGAGCTAGATAGCCACGACATTCAAAAGTGCCCCTGAACAGAGGTGTAGAAGGTCCTAGGTGGCATGCCAGGGGCTCCCACTGCTGACGCTGAGGAGCCATGGGAGACACGGTGCGTAGTGTTCATTCTGGGTGTACTTACCTACCGGCTCTTCCTGGCAAGCTCTAACTCGACCTTTGATGCAGTCTGGAAAATGGACAGTTTCCCCCCCTGAACACTGCTAGGCTTTTGGCGGGTTCGGGGAGCACCTAAATCTGATACCTGGCACCTTTAAGAGTTCATGCCATTCGCACAGCGCACAACTAACTCCCTGGCTACAAAATTATTCAGAGAAGGTGCCACCGTCCTCCTTGGGTCCCCTTTGGTTCCTGAGAAACTACACGCACGTGGGCTGTGTGCAACTCTGAGACCGGGACCCTTAGAGAACTGTAGTACCACCCAACGGGAAAGAAGGATCGTTCAGCGTGAAAGCTGCCTGAAATACAGTGCTCTGTCAGTCCATTCTTGCATGCTGGAATGTCTTTGGAAGGAAAGTGGAATTTTCTTGAGAGCGGTGGTGGGTTTCCGCTTCCATTCCTGGGGCATCCCAGAGCCGCCTTCACACAGAAGGAACACGACACTGAGCGCCAAGCGGAAGGCAAGGTCCGGGAATTGCATCCACAAATGCCAGGCAGGCGTGCAGCATTTCCCAGGGAGCCCTACTCAAAGCAGTGGCTAAATGCTAGTGGGCTTTTCAGGACTCCTGGGACTCCCGCGCCCTCACCACGTCTCACGGCAACACCATGTGTACCGGTTGTCACGTCTTAGGCGACCTACCAACGTACAGGCACCTAGGCCCTTCGCATCGTCTCTTGGAACGAAGAGGGAATGCAAGGCAAAAAACACTGCTCTCTTTGTTGCGCCGTTGGATTGCCCATCTTTCAAAAGTCCTCCCGAACACGGCTCTGGCAGGTCTTAGGTGGACCGCAAGTGGTCCCCGCTGCTGAACCAGGACGGCAATGGAAACACCCTCTGCTTAGCGTTCGCACTGGGAACACGAAGCTGCCCTCGCTTGCCAAGCAGACCGTCGACTTTAGGCGCGGCCTGACAAACGGACTTGTTGCCCCTGCAACACTGCCTGAGCTCTGGTAGGATAAAAGGACACTTTTGGGCCTCACCTAAGGAATTACGTCGGTCACGCCTTTCAGCTCCCTGTGTGCCAAAGTTTTATCAGGGAAGGTCCAGGGTGCTCCTTGAGTCTCTTTTCGCCGGTCAGAAGCTACACGTACGTGTGCTGCGTCAAGTCTGACCTAGGGGCCTAATGAGAAAAGCATTATTTTCCCAACGGGAAAGCGGGACACTTGCGGCCTCAGATTCAAGTGAGAAACAGCGTTGTTGCCCGTCCCCTCTTCACAGTGGTAATGCCGAGTGATTGAACGGCAGGTTTCCTAGGCTAACAGACAGTTTCCTACTCGTTGCAGGAGGCCTCCAGCAGCCCTTGTTCACATAACGGGAAAGCCAGACCTGTCCCCCAGGCTCCACGTAATGTCAGGGTTTCCACGCACGACTTGACGTGTACGAACGATTTCCATGAACCCTTAGGGAAAGCAGCGCATTAACGCTGGAATGCTTCTCCTAGGACTCCCTCTGCCCCACCATGTCCCTTTGGAGGAACGCTGTGCACTCAATGACTCCTGTTGACCGATTGAGCACCGTTCGGCGAGCCAGGTACCTCCGGATCATCTCTTGGAACGCAGTGTGAAAGGTAGCAAACTGTTGCCTTCGTTGGATAGAGAGATTGACAAGGCTTTCAACTGTGCCCCGACCCGAGTTCTGGAAAGTCTTCGGTGTGATGCCAGTGGCTCTCAGGGCTGACCCTGAGCTGCGATGTAACAAACTGTGCTGACTGTTCATTCTCCGCTTACATACCTGCCGTCTCTCCCTGCCCAGCAGAAGCTCGACTTTAGATGCCGTCTGGAAAATGAACGGTTTCCTCCTGAAGCCTGCTAGTCTTTTGGCAGGTTCAAGGACACCCAGATCTAGCTAGCGCCTTGAAACGCCTATGTCACTCGGACCGTGCTCATCTCCCTGCGCAAGATACTATTCTGAGAAGGTACCACAGTGCTTCTTGTGTCTCTTCTGGTGCTTGAGAAACTACACGTACGTGGGGCTGCGTTCAACTTTGATGCCGGGACCTTAGGAGAAACGTTGGATTGTCCCTAGTTGAACGAAGAATCCTCGTAGCCTCCAAGGTGCCTAAACACAGCGTTCCGCGAGTCTTCCCTTGCATGCTGGAACGTGTCTCAAAGGAAAGGGTGCTATGCAAGAAAGAAGAAAGGTCTTTCCACTTCCTTGCCTGAGGCGTGCCAGAGCCCCCTTCGCATAAAGGGCAGACCACACTGGTCACGAAGATCCAAACAAGGTCCGGCAACGGCATCCACAGTGCCTGCAGGCATGCAGCATTTGCCCAGAAGCCTTAGTCAAAGCAGTGGCTTGACGCTAGGGTGCTGGTTCAGGACTCCTAGGACTCCTGGGTCCTCACCACCTCGCATGGAAAAACACTGTGTACCCAATGTGTACCCAATTCTTAGGGGACCCAACCAAGTACAGGTACCTGGGCCCTTCGGATCGTTTCTCTGCAAGAAGAATGAAAGGCGACACTCTGCTCCCTTCGCTGCCCGTCTAGACTGCCGAGCTTCCAAAAGTCCTCCCGAGCACAGGCCTCGCAGGTCTTCGGTGTTATGCCAATGATCCCCACTGCTGAACCACTGCTGCTACGAAGAAACACTGTGTTTACGGTTCATGCTGGGAACACTTCCCTGCCGCCCGTCTTTCTCTCTCTCGCGCGCTCTCTCTCTCTCTCTCTCTCTCTCTCTCTCTCTCTCTCTCTCTGCCAAGCAGAAGGTCGACTTCAGAGGCAGCCTGACAAACGTACAATTTGCCCCTGAACGCTACCCCGGGTTTTGTAAGACACAAGGACAGTTTGGCCCATCCCCGGGAATTACGTCGTTGAGGCCATTCAGCCCACGCAGGACTACCCTGGTGCCAAAGTCTTATCAGCGAAGGTCCAGGGTGCTGCCTGAGTCTCTTTTCGTTGGTCAGAAACTACAAGTGCATGTGCTGGGTTCAATTTTGATATTGGTTACCTAAAGCCAAGAGCATTGTTTTCCCGGCGGGAGAGCTGAAAGTGCGGCCTCAAAGTGTCCTGAGAAACAGTGCGGTTCCTCGTGTTCTCTTCACAAGTAGAATGGCTATGTGCGGGGAAAGGGAGTTTGCCTAGAGAAACACTCTGTTTACTAGGCCGTGCAGGAGGCCTCCGGGCGCCCTCTATCCATCAACGGAACACTCTACTGTTCCACAACGACCCAAGTGAGGTTCGGGTATTCCCTCCACGAATTGACGCGTGCAGAGGTTTTCCAGGAAACCTTAGGCGAGTAGTGCATTGAAGTTAGTAGGCCTTTCCTAGGGTCCCCGCTGCCTCACCACGTCCCTTGGAAGAACACTGTGTACCGAAACTCTTCTTGGCCCCCTGAGCACCTTTCCGCTGTCAAAGTCCTCCGGATCCCCTCTTTGCATGCAGACTGAGAAGCGACAAAGTCTCCTCTTTGCTGTAGAGCTAGATAGCCACGACATTCAAAAGTGCCCCTGAACAGAGGTGTAGAAGGTCCTAGGTGGCATGCCAGGGGCTCCCACTGCTGACGCTGAGGAGCCATGGGAGACACGGTGCGTAGTGTTCATTCTGGGTGTACTTACCTACCGGCTCTTCCTGGCAAGCTCTAACTCGACCTTTGATGCAGTCTGGAAAATGGACAGTTTCCCCCCCTGAACACTGCTAGGCTTTTGGCAGGTTCGGGGAGCACCTAAATCTGATACCTGGCACCTTTAAGAGTTCATGCCATTCGCACAGCGCACAACTAACTCCCTGGTTACAAAATTATTCAGAGAAGGTGCCACCGTCCTCCTTGGGTCCCCTTTGGTTCCTGAGAAACTACACGCACGTGGGCTGTGTGCAACTCTGAGACCGGGACCCTTAGAGAACTGTAGTACCACCCAACGGGAAAGAAGGATCGTTCAGCGTGAAAGCTGCCTGAAATACAGTGCTCTGTCAGTCCATTCTTGCATGCTGGAATGTCTTTGGAAGGAAAGTGGAATTTTCTTGAGAGCGGTGGTGGGTTTCCGCTTCCATTCCTGGGGCATCCCAGAGCCGCCTTCACACAGAAGGAACACGACACTGAGCGCCAAGCGGAAGGCAAGGTCCGGGAATTGCATCCACAAATGCCAGGCAGGCGTGCAGCATTTCCCAGGGAGCCCTACTCAAAGCAGTGGCTAAATGCTAGTGGGCTTTTCAGGACTCCTGGGACTCCCGCGCCCTCACCACGTCTCACGGCAACACCATGTGTACCGGTTGTCACGTCTTAGGCGACCTACCAACGTACAGGCACCTAGGCCCTTCGCATCGTCTCTTGGAACGAAGAGGGAATGCAAGGCAAAAAACACTGCTCTCTTTGTTGCGCCGTTGGATTGCCCATCT
Source organism: Orcinus orca (assembly GCF_937001465.1). Taxonomy (NCBI): domain Eukaryota; kingdom Metazoa; phylum Chordata; class Mammalia; order Artiodactyla; family Delphinidae; genus Orcinus; species Orcinus orca. The sequence continues at coordinate 37,357,397 of NC_064563.1, forward strand.
TTCAAAAGTCCTCCCGAACACGGCTCTGGCAGGTCTTAGGTGGACCGCAAGTGGTCCCCGCTGCTGAACCAGGACGGCAATGGAAACACCCTCTGCTTAGCGTTCGCACTGGGAACACGAAGCTGCCCTCGCTTGCCAAGCAGACCGTCGACTTTAGGCGCGGCCTGACAAACGGACTTGTTGCCCCTGCAACACTGCCTGAGCTCTGGTAGGATAAAAGGACACTTTTGGGCCTCACCTAAGGAATTACGTCGGTCACGCCTTTCAGCTCCCTGTGTGCCAAAGTTTTATCAGGGAAGGTCCAGGGTGCTCCTTGAGTCTCTTTTCGCCGGTCAGAAGCTACACGTACGTGTGCTGCGTCAAGTCTGACCTAGGGGCCTAATGAGAAAAGCATTATTTTCCCAACGGGAAAGCGGGACACTTGCGGCCTCAGATTCAAGTGAGAAACAGCGTTGTTGCCCGTCCCCTCTTCACAGTGGTAATGCCGAGTGATTGAACGGCAGGTTTCCTAGGCTAACAGACAGTTTCCTACTCGTTGCAGGAGGCCTCCAGCAGCCCTTGTTCACATAACGGGAAAGCCAGACCTGTCCCCCAGGCTCCACGTAATGTCAGGGTTTCCACGCACGACTTGACGTGTACGAACGATTTCCATGAACCCTTAGGGAAAGCAGCGCATTAACGCTGGAATGCTTCTCCTAGGACTCCCTCTGCCCCACCATGTCCCTTTGGAGGAACGCTGTGCACTCAATGACTCCTGTTGACCGATTGAGCACCGTTCGGCGAGCCAGGTACCTCCGGATCATCTCTTGGAACGCAGTGTGAAAGGTAGCAAACTGTTGCCTTCGTTGGATAGAGAGATTGACAAGGCTTTCAACTGTGCCCCGACCCGAGTTCTGGAAAGTCTTCGGTGTGATGCCAGTGGCTCTCAGGGCTGACCCTGAGCTGCGATGTAACAAACTGTGCTGACTGTTCATTCTCCGCTTACATACCTGCCGTCTCTCCCTGCCCAGCAGAAGCTCGACTTTAGATGCCGTCTGGAAAATGAACGGTTTCCTCCTGAAGCCTGCTAGTCTTTTGGCAGGTTCAAGGACACCCAGATCTAGCTAGCGCCTTGAAACGCCTATGTCACTCGGACCGTGCTCATCTCCCTGCGCAAGATACTATTCTGAGAAGGTACCACAGTGCTTCTTGTGTCTCTTCTGGTGCTTGAGAAACTACACGTACGTGGGGCTGCGTTCAACTTTGATGCCGGGACCTTAGGAGAAACGTTGGATTGTCCCTAGTTGAACGAAGAATCCTCGTAGCCTCCAAGGTGCCTAAACACAGCGTTCCGCGAGTCTTCCCTTGCATGCTGGAACGTGTCTCAAAGGAAAGGGTGCTATGCAAGAAAGAAGAAAGGTCTTTCCACTTCCTTGCCTGAGGCGTGCCAGAGCCCCCTTCGCATAAAGGGCAGACCACACTGGTCACGAAGATCCAAACAAGGTCCGGCAACGGCATCCACAGTGCCTGCAGGCATGCAGCATTTGCCCAGAAGCCTTAGTCAAAGCAGTGGCTTGACGCTAGGGTGCTGGTTCAGGACTCCTAGGACTCCTGGGTCCTCACCACCTCGCATGGAAAAACACTGTGTACCCAATGTGTACCCAATTCTTAGGGGACCCAACCAAGTACAGGTACCTGGGCCCTTCGGATCGTTTCTCTGCAAGAAGAATGAAAGGCGACACTCTGCTCCCTTCGCTGCCCGTCTAGACTGCCGAGCTTCCAAAAGTCCTCCCGAGCACAGGCCTCGCAGGTCTTCGGTGTTATGCCAATGATCCCCACTGCTGAACCACTGCTGCTACGAAGAAACACTGTGTTTACGGTTCATGCTGGGAACACTTCCCTGCCGCCCGTCTTTCTCTCTCTCGCGCTCTCTCTCTCTCTCTCTCTCTCTCTCTCTCTCTGCCAAGCAGAAGGTCGACTTCAGAGGCAGCCTGACAAACGTACAATTTGCCCCTGAACGCTACCCCGGGTTTTGTAAGACACAAGGACAGTTTGGCCCATCCCCGGGAATTACGTCGTTGAGGCCATTCAGCCCACGCAGGACTACCCTGGTGCCAAAGTCTTATCAGCGAAGGTCCAGGGTGCTGCCTGAGTCTCTTTTCGTTGGTCAGAAACTACAAGTGCATGTGCTGGGTTCAATTTTGATATTGGTTACCTAAAGCCAAGAGCATTGTTTTCCCGGCGGGAGAGCTGAAAGTGCGGCCTCAAAGTGTCCTGAGAAACAGTGCGGTTCCTCGTGTTCTCTTCACAAGTAGAATGGCTATGTGCGGGGAAAGGGAGTTTGCCTAGAGAAACACTCTGTTTACTAGGCCGTGCAGGAGGCCTCCGGGCGCCCTCTATCCATCAACGGAACACTCTACTGTTCCACAACGACCCAAGTGAGGTTCGGGTATTCCCTCCACGAATTGACGCGTGCAGAGGTTTTCCAGGAAACCTTAGGCGAGTAGTGCATTGAAGTTAGTAGGCCTTTCCTAGGGTCCCCGCTGCCTCACCACGTCCCTTGGAAGAACACTGTGTACCGAAACTCTTCTTGGCCCCCTGAGCACCTTTCCGCTGTCAAAGTCCTCCGGATCCCCTCTTTGCATGCAGACTGAGAAGCGACAAAGTCTCCTCTTTGCTGTAGAGCTAGATAGCCACGACATTCAAAAGTGCCCCTGAACAGAGGTGTAGAAGGTCCTAGGTGGCATGCCAGGGGCTCCCACTGCTGACGCTGAGGAGCCATGGGAGACACGGTGCGTAGTGTTCATTCTGGGTGTACTTACCTACCGGCTCTTCCTGGCAAGCTCTAACTCGACCTTTGATGCAGTCTGGAAAATGGACAGTTTCCCCCCCTGAACACTGCTAGGCTTTTGGCAGGTTCGGGGAGCACCTAAATCTGATACCTGGCACCTTTAAGAGTTCATGCCATTCGCACAGCGCACAACTAACTCCCTGGCTACAAAATTATTCAGAGAAGGTGCCACCGTCCTCCTTGGGTCCCCTTTGGTTCCTGAGAAACTACACGCACGTGGGCTGTGTGCAACTCTGAGACCGGGACCCTTAGAGAACTGTAGTACCACCCAACGGGAAAGAAGGATCGTTCAGCGTGAAAGCTGCCTGAAATACAGTGCTCTGTCAGTCCATTCTTGCATGCTGGAATGTCTTTGGAAGGAAAGTGGAATTTTCTTGAGAGCGGTGGTGGGTTTCCGCTTCCATTCCTGGGGCATCCCAGAGCCGCCTTCACACAGAAGGAACACGACACTGAGCGCCAAGCGGAAGGCAAGGTCCGGGAATTGCATCCACAAATGCCAGGCAGGCGTGCAGCATTTCCCAGGGAGCCCTACTCAAAGCAGTGGCTAAATGTTAGTGGGCTTTTCAGGACTCCTGGGACTCCCGCGCCCTCACCACGTCTCACGGCAACACCATGTGTACCGGTTGTCACGTCTTAGGCGACCTACCAACGTACAGGCACCTAGGCCCTTCGCATCGTCTCTTGGAACGAAGAGGGAATGCAAGGCAAAAAACACTGCTCTCTTTGTTGCGCCGTTGGATTGCCCATCTTTCAAAAGTCCTCCCGAACACGGCTCTGGCAGGTCTTAGGTGGACCGCAAGTGGTCCCCGCTGCTGAACCAGGACGGCAATGGAAACACCCTCTGCTTAGCGTTCGCACTGGGAACACGAAGCTGCCCTCGCTTGCCAAGCAGACCGTCGACTTTAGGCGCGGCCTGACAAACGGACTTGTTGCCCCTGCAACACTGCCTGAGCTCTGGTAGGATAAAAGGACACTTTTGGGCCTCACCTAAGGAATTACGTCGGTCACGCCTTTCAGCTCCCTGTGTGCCAAAGTTTTATCAGGGAAGGTCCAGGGTGCTCCTTGAGTCTCTTTTCGCCGGTCAGAAGCTACACGTACGTGTGCTGCGTCAAGTCTGACCTAGGGGCCTAATGAGAAAAGCATTATTTTCCCAACGGGAAAGCGGGACACTTGCGGCCTCAGATTCAAGTGAGAAACAGCGTTGTTGCCCGTCCCCTCTTCACAGTGGTAATGCCGAGTGATTGAACGGCAGGTTTCCTAGGCTAACAGACAGTTTCCTACTCGTTGCAGGAGGCCTCCAGCAGCCCTTGTTCACATAACGGGAAAGCCAGACCTGTCCCCCAGGCTCCACGTAATGTCAGGGTTTCCACGCACGACTTGACGTGTACGAACGATTTCCATGAACCCTTAGGGAAAGCAGCGCATTAACGCTGGAATGCTTCTCCTAGGACTCCCTCTGCCCCACCATGTCCCTTTGGAGGAACGCTGTGCACTCAATGACTCCTGTTGACCGATTGAGCACCGTTCGGCGAGCCAGGTACCTCCGGATCATCTCTTGGAACGCAGTGTGAAAGGTAGCAAACTGTTGCCTTCGTTGGATAGAGAGATTGACAAGGCTTTCAACTGTGCCCCGACCCGAGTTCTGGAAAGTCTTCGGTGTGATGCCAGTGGCTCTCAGGGCTGACCCTGAGCTGCGATGTAACAAACTGTGCTGACTGTTCATTCTCCGCTTACATACCTGCCGTCTCTCCCTGCCCAGCAGAAGCTCGACTTTAGATGCCGTCTGGAAAATGAACGGTTTCCTCCTGAAGCCTGCTAGTCTTTTGGCAGGTTCAAGGACACCCAGATCTAGCTAGCGCCTTGAAACGCCTATGTCACTCGGACCGTGCTCATCTCCCTGCGCAAGATACTATTCTGAGAAGGTACCACAGTGCTTCTTGTGTCTCTTCTGGTGCTTGAGAAACTACACGTACGTGGGGCTGCGTTCAACTTTGATGCCGGGACCTTAGGAGAAACGTTGGATTGTCCCTAGTTGAACGAAGAATCCTCGTAGCCTCCAAGGTGCCTAAACACAGCGTTCCGCGAGTCTTCCCTTGCATGCTGGAACGTGTCTCAAAGGAAAGGGTGCTATGCAAGAAAGAAGAAAGGTCTTTCCACTTCCTTGCCTGAGGCGTGCCAGAGCCCCCTTCGCATAAAGGGCAGACCACACTGGTCACGAAGATCCAAACAAGGTCCGGCAACGGCATCCACAGTGCCTGCAGGCATGCAGCATTTGCCCAGAAGCCTTAGTCAAAGCAGTGGCTTGACGCTAGGGTGCTGGTTCAGGACTCCTAGGACTCCTGGGTCCTCACCACCTCGCATGGAAAAACACTGTGTACCCAATGTGTACCCAATTCTTAGGGGACCCAACCAAGTACAGGTACCTGGGCCCTTCGGATTGTTTCTCTGCAAGAAGAATGAAAGGCGACACTCTGCTCCCTTCGCTGCCCGTCTAGACTGCCGAGCTTCCAAAAGTCCTCCCGAGCACAGGCCTCGCAGGTCTTCGGTGTTATGCCAATGATCCCCACTGCTGAACCACTGCTGCTACGAAGAAACACTGTGTTTACGGTTCATGCTGGGAACACTTCCCTGCCGCCCGTCTTTCTCTCTCTCGCGCTCTCTCTCTCTCTCTCTCTCTCTCTCTCTCTCTGCCAAGCAGAAGGTCGACTTCAGAGGCAGCCTGACAAACGTACAATTTGCCCCTGAACGCTACCCCGGGTTTTGTAAGACACAAGGACAGTTTGGCCCATCCCCGGGAATTACGTCGTTGAGGCCATTCAGCCCACGTAGGACTACCCTGGTGCCAAAGTCTTATCAGCGAAGGTCCAGGGTGCTGCCTGAGTCTCTTTTCGTTGGTCAGAAACTACAAGTGCATGTGCTGGGTTCAATTTTGATATTGGTTACCTAAAGCCAAGAGCATTGTTTTCCCGGCGGGAGAGCTGAAAGTGCGGCCTCAAAGTGTCCTGAGAAACAGTGCGGTTCCTCGTGTTCTCTTCACAAGTAGAATGGCTATGTGCGGGGAAAGGGAGTTTGCCTAGAGAAACACTCTGTTTACTAGGCCGTGCAGGAGGCCTCCGGGCGCCCTCTATCCATCAACGGAACACTCTACTGTTCCACAACGACCCAAGTGAGGTTCGGGTATTCCCTCCACGAATTGACGCGTGCAGAGGTTTTCCAGGAAACCTTAGGCGAGTAGTGCATTGAAGTTAGTAGGCCTTTCCTAGGGTCCCCGCTGCCTCACCACGTCCCTTGGAAGAACACTGTGTACCGAAACTCTTCTTGGCCCCCTGAGCACCTTTCCGCTGTCAAAGTCCTCCGGATCCCCTCTTTGCATGCAGACTGAGAAGCGACAAAGTCTCCTCTTTGCTGTAGAGCTAGATAGCCACGACATTCAAAAGTGCCCCTGAACAGAGGTGTAGAAGGTCCTAGGTGGCATGCCAGGGGCTCCCACTGCTGACGCTGAGGAGCCATGGGAGACACGGTGCGTAGTGTTCATTCTGGGTGTACTTACCTACCGGCTCTTCCTGGCAAGCTCTAACTCGACCTTTGATGCAGTCTGGAAAATGGACAGTTTCCCCCCCTGAACACTGCTAGGCTTTTGGCAGGTTCGGGGAGCACCTAAATCTGATACCTGGCACCTTTAAGAGTTCATGCCATTCGCACAGCGCACAACTAACTCCCTGGCTACAAAATTATTCAGAGAAGGTGCCACCGTCCTCCTTGGGTCCCCTTTGGTTCCTGAGAAACTACACGCACGTGGGCTGTGTGCAACTCTGAGACCGGGACCCTTAGAGAACTGTAGTACCACCCAACGGGAAAGAAGGATCGTTCAGCGTGAAAGCTGCCTGAAATACAGTGCTCTGTCAGTCCATTCTTGCATGCTGGAATGTCTTTGGAAGGAAAGTGGAATTTTCTTGAGAGCGGTGGTGGGTTTCCGCTTCCATTCCTGGGGCATCCCAGAGCCGCCTTCACACAGAAGGAACACGACACTGAGCGCCAAGCGGAAGGCAAGGTCCGGGAATTGCATCCACAAATGCCAGGCAGGCGTGCAGCATTTCCCAGGGAGCCCTACTCAAAGCAGTGGCTAAATGCTAGTGGGCTTTTCAGGACTCCTGGGACTCCCGCGCCCTCACCACGTCTCACGGCAACACCATGTGTACCGGTTGTCACGTCTTAGGCGACCTACCAACGTACAGGCACCTAGGCCCTTCGCATCGTCTCTTGGAACGAAGAGGGAATGCAAGGCAAAAAACACTGCTCTCTTTGTTGCGCCGTTGGATTGCCCATCTTTCAAAAGTCCTCCCGAACACGGCTCTGGCAGGTCTTAGGTGGACCGCAAGTGGTCCCCGCTGCTGAACCAGGACGGCAATGGAAACACCCTCTGCTTAGCGTTCGCACTGGGAACACGAAGCTGCCCTCGCTTGCCAAGCAGACCGTCGACTTTAGGCGCGGCCTGACAAACGGACTTGTTGCCCCTGCAACACTGCCTGAGCTCTGGTAGGATAAAAGGACACTTTTGGGCCTCACCTAAGGAATTACGTCGGTCACGCCTTTCAGCTCCCTGTGTGCCAAAGTTTTATCAGGGAAGGTCCAGGGTGCTCCTTGAGTCTCTTTTCGCCGGTCAGAAGCTACACGTACGTGTGCTGCGTCAAGTCTGACCTAGGGGCCTAATGAGAAAAGCATTATTTTCCCAACGGGAAAGCGGGACACTTGCGGCCTCAGATTCAAGTGAGAAACAGCGTTGTTGCCCGTCCCCTCTTCACAGTGGTAATGCCGAGTGATTGAACGGCAGGTTTCCTAGGCTAACAGACAGTTTCCTACTCGTTGCAGGAGGCCTCCAGCAGCCCTTGTTCACATAACGGGAAAGCCAGACCTGTCCCCCAGGCTCCACGTAATGTCAGGGTTTCCACGCACGACTTGACGTGTACGAACGATTTCCATGAACCCTTAGGGAAAGCAGCGCATTAACGCTGGAATGCTTCTCCTAGGACTCCCTCTGCCCCACCATGTCCCTTTGGAGGAACGCTGTGCACTCAATGACTCCTGTTGACCGATTGAGCACCGTTCGGCGAGCCAGGTACCTCCGGATCATCTCTTGGAACGCAGTGTGAAAGGTAGCAAACTGTTGCCTTCGTTGGATAGAGAGATTGACAAGGCTTTCAACTGTGCCCCGACCCGAGTTCTGGAAAGTCTTCGGTGTGATGCCAGTGGCTCTCAGGGCTGACCCTGAGCTGCGATGTAACAAACTGTGCTGACTGTTCATTCTCCGCTTACATACCTGCCGTCTCTCCCTGCCCAGCAGAAGCTCGACTTTAGATGCCGTCTGGAAAATGAACGGTTTCCTCCTGAAGCCTGCTAGTCTTTTGGCAGGTTCAAGGACACCCAGATCTAGCTAGCGCCTTGAAACGCCTATGTCACTCGGACCGTGCTCATCTCCCTGCGCAAGATACTATTCTGAGAAGGTACCACAGTGCTTCTTGTGTCTCTTCTGGTGCTTGAGAAACTACACGTACGTGGGGCTGCGTTCAACTTTGATGCCGGGACCTTAGGAGAAACGTTGGATTGTCCCTAGTTGAACGAAGAATCCTCGTAGCCTCCAAGGTGCCTAAACACAGCGTTCCGCGAGTCTTCCCTTGCATGCTGGAACGTGTCTCAAAGGAAAGGGTGCTATGCAAGAAAGAAGAAAGGTCTTTCCACTTCCTTGCCTGAGGCGTGCCAGAGCCCCCTTCGCATAAAGGGCAGACCACACTGGTCACGAAGATCCAAACAAGGTCCGGCAACGGCATCCACAGTGCCTGCAGGCATGCAGCATTTGCCCAGAAGCCTTAGTCAAAGCAGTGGCTTGACGCTAGGGTGCTGGTTCAGGACTCCTAGGACTCCTGGGTCCTCACCACCTCGCATGGAAAAACACTGTGTACCCAATGTGTACCCAATTCTTAGGGGACCCAACCAAGTACAGGTACCTGGGCCCTTCGGATCGTTTCTCTGCAAGAAGAATGAAAGGCGACACTCTGCTCCCTTCGCTGCCCGTCTAGACTGCCGAGCTTCCAAAAGTCCTCCCGAGCACAGGCCTCGCAGGTCTTCGGTGTTATGCCAATGATCCCCACTGCTGAACCACTGCTGCTACGAAGAAACACTGTGTTTACGGTTCATGCTGGGAACACTTCCCTGCCGCCCGTCTTTCTCTCTCTCGCGCTCTCTCTCTCTCTCTCTCTCTCTCTCTCTCTCTCTCTCTCTCTGCCAAGCAGAAGGTCGACTTCAGAGGCAGCCTGACAAACGTACAATTTGCCCCTGAACGCTACCCCGGGTTTTGTAAGACACAAGGACAGTTTGGCCCATCCCCGGGAATTACGTCGTTGAGGCCAATTCAGCCCACGCAGGACTACCCTGGTGCCAAAGTCTTATCAGCGAAGGTCCAGGGTGCTGCCTGAGTCTCTTTTCGTTGGTCAGAAACTACAAGTGCATGTGCTGGGTTCAATTTTGATATTGGTTACCTAAAGCCAAGAGCATTGTTTTCCCGGCGGGAGAGCTGAAAGTGCGGCCTCAAAGTGTCCTGAGAAACAGTGCGGTTCCTCGTGTTCTCTTCACAAGTAGAATGGCTATGTGCGGGGAAAGGGAGTTTGCCTAGAGAAACACTCTGTTTACTAGGCCGTGCAGGAGGCCTCCGGGCGCCCTCTATCCATCAACGGAACACTCTACTGTTCCACAACGACCCAAGTGAGGTTCGGGTATTCCCTCCACGAATTGACGCGTGCAGAGGTTTTCCAGGAAACCTTAGGCGAGTAGTGCATTGAAGTTAGTAGGCCTTTCCTAGGGTCCCCGCTGCCTCACCACGTCCCTTGGAAGAACACTGTGTACCGAAACTCTTCTTGGCCCCCTGAGCACCTTTCCGCTGTCAAAGTCCTCCGGATCCCCTCTTTGCATGCAGACTGAGAAGCGACAAAGTCTCCTCTTTGCTGTAGAGCTAGATAGCCACGACATTCAAAAGTGCCCCTGAACAGAGGTGTAGAAGGTCCTAGGTGGCATGCCAGGGGCTCCCACTGCTGACGCTGAGGAGCCATGGGAGACACGGTGCGTAGTGTTCATTCTGGGTGTACTTACCTACCGGCTCTTCCTGGCAAGCTCTAACTCGACCTTTGATGCAGTCTGGAAAATGGACAGTTTCCCCCCCTGAACACTGCTAGGCTTTTGGCAGGTTCGGGGAGCACCTAAATCTGATACCTGGCACCTTTAAGAGTTCATGCCATTCGCACAGCGCACAACTAACTCCCTGGCTACAAAATTATTCAGAGAAGGTGCCACCGTCCTCCTTGGGTCCCCTTTGGTTCCTGAGAAACTACACGCACGTGGGCTGTGTGCAACTCTGAGACCGGGACCCTTAGAGAACTGTAGTACCACCCAACGGGAAAGAAGGATCGTTCAGCGTGAAAGCTGCCTGAAATACAGTGCTCTGTCAGTCCATTCTTGCATGCTGGAATGTCTTTGGAAGGAAAGTGGAATTTTCTTGAGAGCGGTGGTGGGTTTCCGCTTCCATTCCTGGGGCATCCCAGAGCCGCCTTCACACAGAAGGAACACGACACTGAGCGCCAAGCGGAAGGCAAGGTCCGGGAATTGCATCCACAAATGCCAGGCAGGCGTGCAGCATTTCCCAGGGAGCCCTACTCAAAGCAGTGGCTAAATGCTAGTGGGCTTTTCAGGACTCCTGGGACTCCCGCGCCCTCACCACGTCTCACGGCAACACCATGTGTACCGGTTGTCACGTCTTAGGCGACCTACCAACGTACAGGCACCTAGGCCCTTCGCATCGTCTCTTGGAACGAAGAGGGAATGCAAGGCAAAAAACACTGCTCTCTTTGTTGCGCCGTTGGATTGCCCATCTTTCAAAAGTCCTCCCGAACACGGCTCTGGCAGGTCTTAGGTGGACCGCAAGTGGTCCCCGCTGCTGAACCAGGACGGCAATGGAAACACCCTCTGCTTAGCGTTCGCACTGGGAACACGAAGCTGCCCTCGCTTGCCAAGCAGACCGTCGACTTTAGGCGCGGCCTGACAAACGGACTTGTTGCCCCTGCAACACTGCCTGAGCTCTGGTAGGATAAAAGGACACTTTTGGGCCTCACCTAAGGAATTACGTCGGTCACGCCTTTCAGCTCCCTGTGTGCCAAAGTTTTATCAGGGAAGGTCCAGGGTGCTCCTTGAGTCTCTTTTCGCCGGTCAGAAGCTACACGTACGTGTGCTGCGTCAAGTCTGACCTAGGGGCCTAATGAGAAAAGCATTATTTTCCCAACGGGAAAGCGGGACACTTGCGGCCTCAGATTCAAGTGAGAAACAGCGTTGTTGCCCGTCCCCTCTTCACAGTGGTAATGCCGAGTGATTGAACGGCAGGTTTCCTAGGCTAACAGACAGTTTCCTACTCGTTGCAGGAGGCCTCCAGCAGCCCTTGTTCACATAACGGGAAAGCCAGACCTGTCCCCCAGGCTCCACGTAATGTCAGGGTTTCCACGCACGACTTGACGTGTACGAACGATTTCCATGAACCCTTAGGGAAAGCAGCGCATTAACGCTGGAATGCTTCTCCTAGGACTCCCTCTGCCCCACCATGTCCCTTTGGAGGAACGCTGTGCACTCAATGACTCCTGTTGACCGATTGAGCACCGTTCGGCGAGCCAGGTACCTCCGGATCATCTCTTGGAACGCAGTGTGAAAGGTAGCAAACTGTTGCCTTCGTTGGATAGAGAGATTGACAAGGCTTTCAACTGTGCCCCGACCCGAGTTCTGGAAAGTCTTCGGTGTGATGCCAGTGGCTCTCAGGGCTGACCCTGAGCTGCGATGTAACAAACTGTGCTGACTGTTCATTCTCCGCTTACATACCTGCCGTCTCTCCCTGCCCAGCAGAAGCTCGACTTTAGATGCCGTCTGGAAAATGAACGGTTTCCTCCTGAAGCCTGCTAGTCTTTTGGCAGGTTCAAGGACACCCAGATCTAGCTAGCGCCTTGAAACGCCTATGTCACTCGGACCGTGCTCATCTCCCTGCGCAAGATACTATTCTGAGAAGGTACCACAGTGCTTCTTGTGTCTCTTCTGGTGCTTGAGAAACTACACGTACGTGGGGCTGCGTTCAACTTTGATGCCGGGACCTTAGGAGAAACGTTGGATTGTCCCTAGTTGAACGAAGAATCCTCGTAGCCTCCAAGGTGCCTAAACACAGCGTTCCGCGAGTCTTCCCTTGCATGCTGGAACGTGTCTCAAAGGAAAGGGTGCTATGCAAGAAAGAAGAAAGGTCTTTCCACTTCCTTGCCTGAGGCGTGCCAGAGCCCCCTTCGCATAAAGGGCAGACCACACTGGTCACGAAGATCCAAACAAGGTCCGGCAACGGCATCCACAGTGCCTGCAGGCATGCAGCATTTGCCCAGAAGCCTTAGTCAAAGCAGTGGCTTGACGCTAGGGTGCTGGTTCAGGACTCCTAGGACTCCTGGGTCCTCACCACCTCGCATGGAAAAACACTGTGTACCCAATGTGTACCCAATTCTTAGGGGACCCAACCAAGTACAGGTACCTGGGCCCTTCGGATCGTTTCTCTGCAAGAAGAATGAAAGGCGACACTCTGCTCCCTTCGCTGCCCGTCTAGACTGCCGAGCTTCCAAAAGTCCTCCCGAGCACAGGCCTCGCAGGTCTTCGGTGTTATGCCAATGATCCCCACTGCTGAACCACTGCTGCTACGAAGAAACACTGTGTTTACGGTTCATGCTGGGAACACTTCCCTGCCGCCCGTCTTTCTCTCTCTCGCGCTCTCTCTCTCTCTCTCTCTCTCTCTCTCTCTCTCTCTCTCTGCCAAGCAGAAGGTCGACTTCAGAGGCAGCCTGACAAACGTACAATTTGCCCCTGAACGCTACCCCGGGTTTTGTAAGACACAAGGACAGTTTGGCCCATCCCCGGGAATTACGTCGTTGAGGCCAATTCAGCCCACGCAGGACTACCCTGGTGCCAAAGTCTTATCAGCGAAGGTCCAGGGTGCTGCCTGAGTCTCTTTTCGTTGGTCAGAAACTACAAGTGCATGTGCTGGGTTCAATTTTGATATTGGTTACCTAAAGCCAAGAGCATTGTTTTCCCGGCGGGAGAGCTGAAAGTGCGGCCTCAAAGTGTCCTGAGAAACAGTGCGGTTCCTCGTGTTCTCTTCACAAGTAGAATGGCTATGTGCGGGGAAAGGGAGTTTGCCTAGAGAAACACTCTGTTTACTAGGCCGTGCAGGAGGCCTCCGGGCGCCCTCTATCCATCAACGGAACACTCTACTGTTCCACAACGACCCAAGTGAGGTTCGGGTATTCCCTCCACGAATTGACGCGTGCAGAGGTTTTCCAGGAAACCTTAGGCGAGTAGTGCATTGAAGTTAGTAGGCCTTTCCTAGGGTCCCCGCTGCCTCACCACGTCCCTTGGAAGAACACTGTGTACCGAAACTCTTCTTGGCCCCCTGAGCACCTTTCCGCTGTCAAAGTCCTCCGGATCCCCTCTTTGCATGCAGACTGAGAAGCGACAAAGTCTCCTCTTTGCTGTAGAGCTAGATAGCCACGACATTCAAAAGTGCCCCTGAACAGAGGTGTAGAAGGTCCTAGGTGGCATGCCAGGGGCTCCCACTGCTGACGCTGAGGAGCCATGGGAGACACGGTGCGTAGTGTTCATTCTGGGTGTACTTACCTACCGGCTCTTCCTGGCAAGCTCTAACTCGACCTTTGATGCAGTCTGGAAAATGGACAGTTTCCCCCCCTGAACACTGCTAGGCTTTTGGCAGGTTCGGGGAGCACCTAAATCTGATACCTGGCACCTTTAAGAGTTCATGCCATTCGCACAGCGCACAACTAACTCCCTGGCTACAAAATTATTCAGAGAAGGTGCCACCGTCCTCCTTGGGTCCCCTTTGGTTCCTGAGAAACTACACGCACGTGGGCTGTGTGCAACTCTGAGACCGGGACCCTTAGAGAACTGTAGTACCACCCAACGGGAAAGAAGGATCGTTCAGCGTGAAAGCTGCCTGAAATACAGTGCTCTGTCAGTCCATTCTTGCATGCTGGAATGTCTTTGGAAGGAAAGTGGAATTTTCTTGAGAGCGGTGGTGGGTTTCCGCTTCCATTCCTGGGGCATCCCAGAGCCGCCTTCACACAGAAGGAACACGACACTGAGCGCCAAGCGGAAGGCAAGGTCTGGGAATTGCATCCACAAATGCCAGGCAGGCGTGCAGCATTTCCCAGGGAGCCCTACTCAAAGCAGTGGCTAAATGCTAGTGGGCTTTTCAGGACTCCTGGGACTCCCGCGCCCTCACCACGTCTCACGGCAACACCATGTGTACCGGTTGTCACGTCTTAGGCGACCTACCAACGTACAGGCACCTAGGCCCTTCGCATCGTCTCTTGGAACGAAGAGGGAATGCAAGGCAAAAAACACTGCTCTCTTTGTTGCGCCGTTGGATTGCCCATCTTTCAAAAGTCCTCCCGAACACGGCTCTGGCAGGTCTTAGGTGGACCGCAAGTGGTCCCCGCTGCTGAACCAGGACGGCAATGGAAACACCCTCTGCTTAGCGTTCGCACTGGGAACACGAAGCTGCCCTCGCTTGCCAAGCAGACCGTCGACTTTAGGCGCGGCCTGACAAACGGACTTGTTGCCCCTGCAACACTGCCTGAGCTCTGGTAGGATAAAAGGACACTTTTGGGCCTCACCTAAGGAATTACGTCGGTCACGCCTTTCAGCTCCCTGTGTGGCAAAGTTTTATCAGGGAAGGTCCAGGGTGCTCCTTGAGTCTCTTTTCGCCGGTCAGAAGCTACACGTACGTGTGCTGCGTCAAGTCTGACCTAGGGGCCTAATGAGAAAAGCATTATTTTCCCAACGGGAAAGCGGGACACTTGCGGCCTCAGATTCAAGTGAGAAACAGCGTTGTTGCCCGTCCCCTCTTCACAGTGGTAATGCCGAGTGATTGAACGGCAGGTTTCCTAGGCTAACAGACAGTTTCCTACTCGTTGCAGGAGGCCTCCAGCAGCCCTTGTTCACATAACGGGAAAGCCAGACCTGTCCCCCAGGCTCCACGTAATGTCAGGGTTTCCACGCACGACTTGACGTGTACGAACGATTTCCATGAACCCTTAGGGAAAGCAGCGCATTAACGCTGGAATGCTTCTCCTAGGACTCCCTCTGCCCCACCATGTCCCTTTGGAGGAACGCTGTGCACTCAATGACTCCTGTTGACCGATTGAGCACCGTTCGGCGAGCCAGGTACCTCCGGATCATCTCTTGGAACGCAGTGTGAAAGGTAGCAAACTGTTGCCTTCGTTGGATAGAGAGATTGACAAGGCTTTCAACTGTGCCCCGACCCGAGTTCTGGAAAGTCTTCGGTGTGATGCCAGTGGCTCTCAGGGCTGACCCTGAGCTGCGATGTAACAAACTGTGCTGACTGTTCATTCTCCGCTTACATACCTGCCGTCTCTCCCTGCCCAGCAGAAGCTCGACTTTAGATGCCGTCTGGAAAATGAACGGTTTCCTCCTGAAGCCTGCTAGTCTTTTGGCAGGTTCAAGGACACCCAGATCTAGCTAGCGCCTTGAAACGCCTATGTCACTCGGACCGTGCTCATCTCCCTGCGCAAGATACTATTCTGAGAAGGTACCACAGTGCTTCTTGTGTCTCTTCTGGTGCTTGAGAAACTACACGTACGTGGGGCTGCGTTCAACTTTGATGCCGGGACCTTAGGAGAAACGTTGGATTGTCCCTAGTTGAACGAAGAATCCTCGTAGCCTCCAAGGTGCCTAAACACAGCGTTCCGCGAGTCTTCCCTTGCATGCTGGAACGTGTCTCAAAGGAAAGGGTGCTATGCAAGAAAGAAGAAAGGTCTTTCCACTTCCTTGCCTGAGGCGTGCCAGAGCCCCCTTCGCATAAAGGGCAGACCACACTGGTCACGAAGATCCAAACAAGGTCCGGCAACGGCATCCACAGTGCCTGCAGGCATGCAGCATTTGCCCAGAAGCCTTAGTCAAAGCAGTGGCTTGACGCTAGGGTGCTGGTTCAGGACTCCTAGGACTCCTGGGTCCTCACCACCTCGCATGGAAAAACACTGTGTACCCAATGTGTACCCAATTCTTAGGGGACCCAACCAAGTACAGGTACCTGGGCCCTTCGGATCGTTTCTCTGCAAGAAGAATGAAAGGCGACACTCTGCTCCCTTCGCTGCCCGTCTAGACTGCCGAGCTTCCAAAAGTCCTCCCGAGCACAGGCCTCGCAGGTCTTCGGTGTTATGCCAATGATCCCCACTGCTGAACCACTGCTGCTACGAAGAAACACTGTGTTTACGGTTCATGCTGGGAACACTTCCCTGCCGCCCGTCTTTCTCTCTCTCGCGCTCTCTCTCTCTCTCTCTCTCTCTCTCTCTCTCTCTCTCTGCCAAGCAGAAGGTCGACTTCAGAGGCAGCCTGACAAACGTACAATTTGCCCCTGAACGCTACCCCGGGTTTTGTAAGACACAAGGACAGTTTGGCCCATCCCCGGGAATTACGTCGTTGAGGCCATTCAGCCCACGCAGGACTACCCTGGTGCCAAAGTCTTATCAGCGAAGGTCCAGGGTGCTGCCTGAGTCTCTTTTCGTTGGTCAGAAACTACAAGTGCATGTGCTGGGTTCAATTTTGATATTGGTTACCTAAAGCCAAGAGCATTGTTTTCCCGGCGGGAGAGCTGAAAGTGCGGCCTCAAAGTGTCCTGAGAAACAGTGCGGTTCCTCGTGTTCTCTTCACAAGTAGAATGGCTATGTGCGGGGAAAGGGAGTTTGCCTAGAGAAACACTCTGTTTACTAGGCCGTGCAGGAGGCCTCCGGGCGCCCTCTATCCATCAACGGAACACTCTACTGTTCCACAACGACCCAAGTGAGGTTCGGGTATTCCCTCCACGAATTGACGCGTGCAGAGGTTTTCCAGGAAACCTTAGGCGAGTAGTGCATTGAAGTTAGTAGGCCTTTCCTAGGGTCCCCGCTGCCTCACCACGTCCCTTGGAAGAACACTGTGTACCGAAACTCTTCTTGGCCCCCTGAGCACCTTTCCGCTGTCAAAGTCCTCCGGATCCCCTCTTTGCATGCAGACTGAGAAGCGACAAAGTCTCCTCTTTGCTGTAGAGCTAGATAGCCACGACATTCAAAAGTGCCCCTGAACAGAGGTGTAGAAGGTCCTAGGTGGCATGCCAGGGGCTCCCACTGCTGACGCTGAGGAGCCATGGGAGACACGGTGCGTAGTGTTCATTCTGGGTGTACTTACCTACCGGCTCTTCCTGGCAAGCTCTAACTCGACCTTTGATGCAGTCTGGAAAATGGACAGTTTCCCCCCCTGAACACTGCTAGGCTTTTGGCAGGTTCGGGGAGCACCTAAATCTGATACCTGGCACCTTTAAGAGTTCATGCCATTCGCACAGCGCACAACTAACTCCCTGGCTACAAAATTATTCAGAGAAGGTGCCACCGTCCTCCTTGGGTCCCCTTTGGTTCCTGAGAAACTACACGCACGTGGGCTGTGTGCAACTCTGAGACCGGGACCCTTAGAGAACTGTAGTACCACCCAACGGGAAAGAAGGATCGTTCAGCGTGAAAGCTGCCTGAAATACAGTGCTCTGTCAGTCCATTCTTGCATGCTGGAATGTCTTTGGAAGGAAAGTGGAATTTTCTTGAGAGCGGTGGTGGGTTTCCGCTTCCATTCCTGGGGCATCCCAGAGCCGCCTTCACACAGAAGGAACACGACACTGAGCGCCAAGCGGAAGGCAAGGTCCGGGAATTGCATCCACAAATGCCAGGCAGGCGTGCAGCATTTCCCAGGGAGCCCTACTCAAAGCAGTGGCTAAATGCTAGTGGGCTTTTCAGGACTCCTGGGACTCCCGCGCCCTCACCACGTCTCACGGCAACACCATGTGTACCGGTTGTCACGTCTTAGGCGACCTACCAACGTACAGGCACCTAGGCCCTTCGCATCGTCTCTTGGAACGAAGAGGGAATGCAAGGCAAAAAACACTGCTCTCTTTGTTGCGCCGTTGGATTGCCCATCTTTCAAAAGTCCTCCCGAACACGGCTCTGGCAGGTCTTAGGTGGACCGCAAGTGGTCCCCGCTGCTGAACCAGGACGGCAATGGAAACACCCTCTGCTTAGCGTTCGCACTGGGAACACGAAGCTGCCCTCGCTTGCCAAGCAGACCGTCGACTTTAGGCGCGGCCTGACAAACGGACTTGTTGCCCCTGCAACACTGCCTGAGCTCTGGTAGGATAAAAGGACACTTTTGGGCCTCACCTAAGGAATTACGTCGGTCACGCCTTTCAGCTCCCTGTGTGCCAAAGTTTTATCAGGGAAGGTCCAGGGTGCTCCTTGAGTCTCTTTTCGCCGGTCAGAAGCTACACGTACGTGTGCTGCGTCAAGTCTGACCTAGGGGCCTAATGAGAAAAGCATTATTTTCCCAACGGGAAAGCGGGACACTTGCGGCCTCAGATTCAAGTGAGAAACAGCGTTGTTGCCCGTCCCCTCTTCACAGTGGTAATGCCGAGTGATTGAACGGCAGGTTTCCTAGGCTAACAGACAGTTTCCTACTCGTTGCAGGAGGCCTCCAGCAGCCCTTGTTCACATAACGGGAAAGCCAGACCTGTCCCCCAGGCTCCACGTAATGTCAGGGTTTCCACGCACGACTTGACGTGTACGAACGATTTCCATGAACCCTTAGGGAAAGCAGCGCATTAACGCTGGAATGCTTCTCCTAGGACTCCCTCTGCCCCACCATGTCCCTTTGGAGGAACGCTGTGCACTCAATGACTCCTGTTGACCGATTGAGCACCGTTCGGCGAGCCAGGTACCTCCGGATCATCTCTTGGAACGCAGTGTGAAAGGTAGCAAACTGTTGCCTTCGTTGGATAGAGAGATTGACAAGGCTTTCAACTGTGCCCCGACCCGAGTTCTGGAAAGTCTTCGGTGTGATGCCAGTGGCTCTCAGGGCTGACCCTGAGCTGCGATGTAACAAACTGTGCTGACTGTTCATTCTCCGCTTACATACCTGCCGTCTCTCCCTGCCCAGCAGAAGCTCGACTTTAGATGCCGTCTGGAAAATGAACGGTTTCCTCCTGAAGCCTGCTAGTCTTTTGGCAGGTTCAAGGACACCCAGATCTAGCTAGCGCCTTGAAACGCCTATGTCACTCGGACCGTGCTCATCTCCCTGCGCAAGATACTATTCTGAGAAGGTACCACAGTGCTTCTTGTGTCTCTTCTGGTGCTTGAGAAACTACACGTACGTGGGGCTGCGTTCAACTTTGATGCCGGGACCTTAGGAGAAACGTTGGATTGTCCCTAGTTGAACGAAGAATCCTCGTAGCCTCCAAGGTGCCTAAACACAGCGTTCCGCGAGTCTTCCCTTGCATGCTGGAACGTGTCTCAAAGGAAAGGGTGCTATGCAAGAAAGAAGAAAGGTCTTTCCACTTCCTTGCCTGAGGCGTGCCAGAGCCCCCTTCGCATAAAGGGCAGACCACACTGGTCACGAAGATCCAAACAAGGTCCGGCAACGGCATCCACAGTGCCTGCAGGCATGCAGCATTTGCCCAGAAGCCTTAGTCAAAGCAGTGGCTTGACGCTAGGGTGCTGGTTCAGGACTCCTAGGACTCCTGGGTCCTCACCACCTCGCATGGAAAAACACTGTGTACCCAATGTGTACCCAATTCTTAGGGGACCCAACCAAGTACAGGTACCTGGGCCCTTCGGATCGTTTCTCTGCAAGAAGAATGAAAGGCGACACTCTGCTCCCTTCGCTGCCCGTCTAGACTGCCGAGCTTCCAAAAGTCCTCCCGAGCACAGGCCTCGCAGGTCTTCGGTGTTATGCCAATGATCCCCACTGCTGAACCACTGCTGCTACGAAGAAACACTGTGTTTACGGTTCATGCTGGGAACACTTCCCTGCCGCCCGTCTTTCTCTCTCTCGCGCTCTCTCTCTCTCTCTCTCTCTCTCTCTCTCTCTGCCAAGCAGAAGGTCGACTTCAGAGGCAGCCTGACAAACGTACAATTTGCCCCTGAACGCTACCCCGGGTTTTGTAAGACACAAGGACAGTTTGGCCCATCCCCGGGAATTACGTCGTTGAGGCCATTCAGCCCACGCAGGACTACCCTGGTGCCAAAGTCTTATCAGCGAAGGTCCAGGGTGCTGCCTGAGTCTCTTTTCGTTGGTCAGAAACTACAAGTGCATGTGCTGGGTTCAATTTTGATATTGGTTACCTAAAGCCAAGAGCATTGTTTTCCCGGCGGGAGAGCTGAAAGTGCGGCCTCAAAGTGTCCTGAGAAACAGTGCGGTTCCTCGTGTTCTCTTCACAAGTAGAATGGCTATGTGCGGGGAAAGGGAGTTTGCCTAGAGAAACACTCTGTTTACTAGGCCGTGCAGGAGGCCTCCGGGCGCCCTCTATCCATCAACGGAACACTATACTGTTCCACAACGACCCAAGTGAGGTTCGGGTATTCCCTCCACGAATTGACGCGTGCAGAGGTTTTCCAGGAAACCTTAGGCGAGTAGTGCATTGAAGTTAGTAGGCCTTTCCTAGGGTCCCCGCTGCCTCACCACGTCCCTTGGAAGAACACTGTGTACCGAAACTCTTCTTGGCCCCCTGAGCACCTTTCCGCTGTCAAAGTCCTCCGGATCCCCTCTTTGCATGCAGACTGAGAAGCGACAAAGTCTCCTCTTTGCTGTAGAGCTAGATAGCCACGACATTCAAAAGTGCCCCTGAACAGAGGTGTAGAAGGTCCTAGGTGGCATGCCAGGGGCTCCCACTGCTGACGCTGAGGAGCCATGGGAGACACGGTGCGTAGTGTTCATTCTGGGTGTACTTACCTACCAGCTCTTCCTGGCAAGCTCTAACTCGACCTTTGATGCAGTCTGGAAAATGGACAGTTTCCCCCCCTGAACACTGCTAGGCTTTTGGCAGGTTCGGGGAGCACCTAAATCTGATACCTGGCACCTTTAAGAGTTCATGCCATTTGCACAGCACACAACTAACTCCCTGGCTACAAAATTATTCAGAGAAGGTGCCACCGTCCTCCTTGGGTCCCCTTTGGTTCCTGAGAAACTACACGCACGTGGGCTGTGTGCAACTCTGAGACCGGGACCCTTAGAGAAC
This sequence comes from Orcinus orca, assembly GCF_937001465.1. Classification (NCBI taxonomy): domain Eukaryota; kingdom Metazoa; phylum Chordata; class Mammalia; order Artiodactyla; family Delphinidae; genus Orcinus; species Orcinus orca. The sequence goes on from NC_064563.1 coordinate 37,378,405, forward strand.
TGTAGTACCACCCAACGGGAAAGAAGGATCGTTCAGCGTGAAAGCTGCCTGAAATACAGTGCTCTGTCAGTCCATTCTTGCATGCTGGAATGTCTTTGGAAGGAAAGTGGAATTTTCTTGAGAGCGGTGGTGGGTTTCCGCTTCCATTCCTGGGGCATCCCAGAGCCGCCTTCACACAGAAGGAACACGACACTGAGCGCCAAGCGGAAGGCAAGGTCCGGGAATTGCATCCACAAATGCCAGGCAGGCGTGCAGCATTTCCCAGGGAGCCCTACTCAAAGCAGTGGCTAAATGCTAGTGGGCTTTTCAGGACTCCTGGGACTCCCGCGCCCTCACCACGTCTCACGGCAACACCATGTGTACCGGTTGTCACGTCTTAGGCGACCTACCAACGTACAGGCACCTAGGCCCTTCGCATCGTCTCTTGGAACGAAGAGGGAATGCAAGGCAAAAAACACTGCTCTCTTTGTTGCGCCGTTGGATTGCCCATCTTTCAAAAGTCCTCCCGAACACGGCTCTGGCAGGTCTTAGGTGGACCGCAAGTGGTCCCCGCTGCTGAACCAGGACGGCAATGGAAACACCCTCTGCTTAGCGTTCGCACTGGGAACACGAAGCTGCCCTCGCTTGCCAAGCAGACCGTCGACTTTAGGCGCGGCCTGACAAACGGACTTGTTGCCCCTGCAACACTGCCTGAGCTCTGGTAGGATAAAAGGACACTTTTGGGCCTCACCTAAGGAATTACGTCGGTCACGCCTTTCAGCTCCCTGTGTGCCAAAGTTTTATCAGGGAAGGTCCAGGGTGCTCCTTGAGTCTCTTTTCGCCGGTCAGAAGCTACACGTACGTGTGCTGCGTCAAGTCTGACCTAGGGGCCTAATGAGAAAAGCATTATTTTCCCAACGGGAAAGCGGGACACTTGCGGCCTCAGATTCAAGTGAGAAACAGCGTTGTTGCCCGTCCCCTCTTCACAGTGGTAATGCCGAGTGATTGAACGGCAGGTTTCCTAGGCTAACAGACAGTTTCCTACTCGTTGCAGGAGGCCTCCAGCAGCCCTTGTTCACATAACGGGAAAGCCAGACCTGTCCCCCAGGCTCCACGTAATGTCAGGGTTTCCACGCACGACTTGACGTGTACGAACGATTTCCATGAACCCTTAGGGAAAGCAGCGCATTAACGCTGGAATGCTTCTCCTAGGACTCCCTCTGCCCCACCATGTCCCTTTGGAGGAACGCTGTGCACTCAATGACTCCTGTTGACCGATTGAGCACCGTTCGGCGAGCCAGGTACCTCCGGATCATCTCTTGGAACGCAGTGTGAAAGGTAGCAAACTGTTGCCTTCGTTGGATAGAGAGATTGACAAGGCTTTCAACTGTGCCCCGACCCGAGTTCTGGAAAGTCTTCGGTGTGATGCCAGTGGCTCTCAGGGCTGACCCTGAGCTGCGATGTAACAAACTGTGCTGACTGTTCATTCTCCGCTTACATACCTGCCGTCTCTCCCTGCCCAGCAGAAGCTCGACTTTAGATGCCGTCTGGAAAATGAACGGTTTCCTCCTGAAGCCTGCTAGTCTTTTGGCAGGTTCAAGGACACCCAGATCTAGCTAGCGCCTTGAAACGCCTATGTCACTCGGACCGTGCTCATCTCCCTGCGCAAGATACTATTCTGAGAAGGTACCACAGTGCTTCTTGTGTCTCTTCTGGTGCTTGAGAAACTACACGTACGTGGGGCTGCGTTCAACTTTGATGCCGGGACCTTAGGAGAAACGTTGGATTGTCCCTAGTTGAACGAAGAATCCTCGTAGCCTCCAAGGTGCCTAAACACAGCGTTCCGCGAGTCTTCCCTTGCATGCTGGAACGTGTCTCAAAGGAAAGGGTGCTATGCAAGAAAGAAGAAAGGTCTTTCCACTTCCTTGCCTGAGGCGTGCCAGAGCCCCCTTCGCATAAAGGGCAGACCACACTGGTCACGAAGATCCAAACAAGGTCCGGCAACGGCATCCACAGTGCCTGCAGGCATGCAGCATTTGCCCAGAAGCCTTAGTCAAAGCAGTGGCTTGACGCTAGGGTGCTGGTTCAGGACTCCTAGGACTCCTGGGTCCTCACCACCTCGCATGGAAAAACACTGTGTACCCAATGTGTACCCAATTCTTAGGGGACCCAACCAAGTACAGGTACCTGGGCCCTTCGGATCGTTTCTCTGCAAGAAGAATGAAAGGCGACACTCTGCTCCCTTCGCTGCCCGTCTAGACTGCCGAGCTTCCAAAAGTCCTCCCGAGCACAGGCCTCGCAGGTCTTCGGTGTTATGCCAATGATCCCCACTGCTGAACCACTGCTGCTACGAAGAAACACTGTGTTTACGGTTCATGCTGGGAACACTTCCCTGCCGCCCGTCTTTCTCTCTCTCGCGCTCTCTCTCTCTCTCTCTCTCTCTCTCTCTCTCTCTCTCTCTGCCAAGCAGAAGGTCGACTTCAGAGGCAGCCTGACAAACGTACAATTTGCCCCTGAACGCTACCCCGGGTTTTGTAAGACACAAGGACAGTTTGGCCCATCCCCGGGAATTACGTCGTTGAGGCCAATTCAGCCCACGCAGGACTACCCTGGTGCCAAAGTCTTATCAGCGAAGGTCCAGGGTGCTGCCTGAGTCTCTTTTCGTTGGTCAGAAACTACAAGTGCATGTGCTGGGTTCAATTTTGATATTGGTTACCTAAAGCCAAGAGCATTGTTTTCCCGGCGGGAGAGCTGAAAGTGCGGCCTCAAAGTGTCCTGAGAAACAGTGCGGTTCCTCGTGTTCTCTTCACAAGTAGAATGGCTATGTGCGGGGAAAGGGAGTTTGCCTAGAGAAACACTCTGTTTACTAGGCCGTGCAGGAAGCCTCCGGGCGCCCTCTATCCATCAACGGAACACTCTACTGTTCCACAACGACCCAAGTGAGGTTCGGGTATTCCCTCCACGAATTGACGCGTGCAGAGGTTTTCCAGGAAACCTTAGGCGAGTAGTGCATTGAAGTTAGTAGGCCTTTCCTAGGGTCCCCGCTGCCTCACCACGTCCCTTGGAAGAACACTGTGTACCGAAACTCTTCTTGGCCCCCTGAGCACCTTTCCGCTGTCAAAGTCCTCCGGATCCCCTCTTTGCATGCAGACTGAGAAGCGACAAAGTCTCCTCTTTGCTGTAGAGCTAGATAGCCACGACATTCAAAAGTGCCCCTGAACAGAGGTGTAGAAGGTCCTAGGTGGCATGCCAGGGGCTCCCACTGCTGACGCTGAGGAGCCATGGGAGACACGGTGCGTAGTGTTCATTCTGGGTGTACTTACCTACCGGCTCTTCCTGGCAAGCTCTAACTCGACCTTTGATGCAGTCTGGAAAATGGACAGTTTCCCCCCCTGAACACTGCTAGGCTTTTGGCAGGTTCGGGGAGCACCTAAATCTGATACCTGGCACCTTTAAGAGTTCATGCCATTCGCACAGCGCACAACTAACTCCCTGGCTACAAAATTATTCAGAGAAGGTGCCACCATCCTCCTTGGGTCCCCTTTGGTTCCTGAGAAACTACACGCACGTGGGCTGTGTGCAACTCTGAGACCGGGACCCTTAGAGAACTGTAGTACCACCCAACGGGAAAGAAGGATCGTTCAGCGTGAAAGCTGCCTGAAATACAGTGCTCTGTCAGTCCATTCTTGCATGCTGGAATGTCTTTGGAAGGAAAGTGGAATTTTCTTGAGAGCGGTGGTGGGTTTCCGCTTCCATTCCTGGGGCATCCCAGAGCCGCCTTCACACAGAAGGAACACGACACTGAGCGCCAAGCGGAAGGCAAGGTCCGGGAATTGCATCCACAAATGCCAGGCAGGCGTGCAGCATTTCCCAGGGAGCCCTACTCAAAGCAGTGGCTAAATGCTAGTGGGCTTTTCAGGACTCCTGGGACTCCCGCGCCCTCACCACGTCTCACGGCAACACCATGTGTACCGGTTGTCACGTCTTAGGCGACCTACCAACGTACAGGCACCTAGGCCCTTCGCATCGTCTCTTGGAACGAAGAGGGAATGCAAGGCAAAAAACACTGCTCTCTTTGTTGCGCCGTTGGATTGCCCATCTTTCAAAAGTCCTCCCGAACACGGCTCTGGCAGGTCTTAGGTGGACCGCAAGTGGTCCCCGCTGCTGAACCAGGACGGCAATGGAAACACCCTCTGCTTAGCGTTCGCACTGGGAACACGAAGCTGCCCTCGCTTGCCAAGCAGACCGTCGACTTTAGGCGCGGCCTGACAAACGGACTTGTTGCCCCTGCAACACTGCCTGAGCTCTGGTAGGATAAAAGGACACTTTTGGGCCTCACCTAAGGAATTACGTCGGTCACGCCTTTCAGCTCCCTGTGTGCCAAAGTTTTATCAGGGAAGGTCCAGGGTGCTCCTTGAGTCTCTTTTCGCCGGTCAGAAGCTACACGTACGTGTGCTGCGTCAAGTCTGACCTAGGGGCCTAATGAGAAAAGCATTATTTTCCCAACGGGAAAGCGGGACACTTGCGGCCTCAGATTCAAGTGAGAAACAGCGTTGTTGCCCGTCCCCTCTTCACAGTGGTAATGCCGAGTGATTGAACGGCAGGTTTCCTAGGCTAACAGACAGTTTCCTACTCGTTGCAGGAGGCCTCCAGCAGCCCTTGTTCACATAACGGGAAAGCCAGACCTGTCCCCCAGGCTCCACGTAATGTCAGGGTTTCCACGCACGACTTGACGTGTACGAACGATTTCCATGAACCCTTAGGGAAAGCAGCGCATTAACGCTGGAATGCTTCTCCTAGGACTCCCTCTGCCCCACCATGTCCCTTTGGAGGAACGCTGTGCACTCAATGACTCCTGTTGACCGATTGAGCACCGTTCGGCGAGCCAGGTACCTCCGGATCATCTCTTGGAACGCAGTGTGAAAGGTAGCAAACTGTTGCCTTCGTTGGATAGAGAGATTGACAAGGCTTTCAACTGTGCCCCGACCCGAGTTCTGGAAAGTCTTCGGTGTGATGCCAGTGGCTCTCAGGGCTGACCCTGAGCTGCGATGTAACAAACTGTGCTGACTGTTCATTCTCCGCTTACATACCTGCCGTCTCTCCCTGCCCAGCAGAAGCTCGACTTTAGATGCCGTCTGGAAAATGAACGGTTTCCTCCTGAAGCCTGCTAGTCTTTTGGCAGGTTCAAGGACACCCAGATCTAGCTAGCGCCTTGAAACGCCTATGTCACTCGGACCGTGCTCATCTCCCTGCGCAAGATACTATTCTGAGAAGGTACCACAGTGCTTCTTGTGTCTCTTCTGGTGCTTGAGAAACTACACGTACGTGGGGCTGCGTTCAACTTTGATGCCGGGACCTTAGGAGAAACGTTGGATTGTCCCTAGTTGAACGAAGAATCCTCGTAGCCTCCAAGGTGCCTAAACACAGCGTTCCACGAGTCTTCCCTTGCATGCTGGAACGTGTCTCAAAGGAAAGGGTGCTATGCAAGAAAGAAGAAAGGTCTTTCCACTTCCTTGCCTGAGGCGTGCCAGAGCCCCCTTCGCATAAAGGGCAGACCACACTGGTCACGAAGATCCAAACAAGGTCCGGCAACGGCATCCACAGTGCCTGCAGGCATGCAGCATTTGCCCAGAAGCCTTAGTCAAAGCAGTGGCTTGACGCTAGGGTGCTGGTTCAGGACTCCTAGGACTCCTGGGTCCTCACCACCTCGCATGGAAAAACACTGTGTACCCAATGTGTACCCAATTCTTAGGGGACCCAACCAAGTACAGGTACCTGGGCCCTTCGGATCGTTTCTCTGCAAGAAGAATGAAAGGCGACACTCTGCTCCCTTCGCTGCCCGTCTAGACTGCCGAGCTTCCAAAAGTCCTCCCGAGCACAGGCCTCGCAGGTCTTCGGTGTTATGCCAATGATCCCCACTGCTGAACCACTGCTGCTACGAAGAAACACTGTGTTTACGGTTCATGCTGGGAACACTTCCCTGCCGCCCGTCTTTCTCTCTCTCGCTCTCTCTCTCTCTCTCTCTCTCTCTCTCTCTCTCTCTCTCTCTCTCTCTGCCAAGCAGAAGGTCGACTTCAGAGGCAGCCTGACAAACGTACAATTTGCCCCTGAACGCTACCCCGGGTTTTGTAAGACACAAGGACAGTTTGGCCCATCCCCGGGAATTACGTCGTTGAGGCCATTCAGCCCACGCAGGACTACCCTGGTGCCAAAGTCTTATCAGCGAAGGTCCAGGGTGCTGCCTGAGTCTCTTTTCGTTGGTCAGAAACTACAAGTGCATGTGCTGGGTTCAATTTTGATATTGGTTACCTAAAGCCAAGAGCATTGTTTTCCCGGCGGGAGAGCTGAAAGTGCGGCCTCAAAGTGTCCTGAGAAACAGTGCGGTTCCTCGTGTTCTCTTCACAAGTAGAATGGCTATGTGCGGGGAAAGGGAGTTTGCCTAGAGAAACACTCTGTTTACTAGGCCGTGCAGGAGGCCTCCGGGCGCCCTCTATCCATCAACGGAACACTCTACTGTTCCACAACGACCCAAGTGAGGTTCGGGTATTCCCTCCACGAATTGACGCGTGCAGAGGTTTTCCAGGAAACCTTAGGCGAGTAGTGCATTGAAGTTAGTAGGCCTTTCCTAGGGTCCCCGCTGCCTCACCACGTCCCTTGGAAGAACACTGTGTACCGAAACTCTTCTTGGCCCCCTGAGCACCTTTCCGCTGTCAAAGTCCTCCGGATCCCCTCTTTGCATGCAGACTGAGAAGCGACAAAGTCTCCTCTTTGCTGTAGAGCTAGATAGCCACGACATTCAAAAGTGCCCCTGAACAGAGGTGTAGAAGGTCCTAGGTGGCATGCCAGGGGCTCCCACTGCTGACGCTGAGGAGCCATGGGAGACACGGTGCGTAGTGTTCATTCTGGGTGTACTTACCTACCGGCTCTTCCTGGCAAGCTCTAACTCGACCTTTGATGCAGTCTGGAAAATGGACAGTTTCCCCCCCTGAACACTGCTAGGCTTTTGGCAGGTTCGGGGAGCACCTAAATCTGATACCTGGCACCTTTAAGAGTTCATGCCATTCGCACAGCGCACAACTAACTCCCTGGCTACAAAATTATTCAGAGAAGGTGCCACCGTCCTCCTTGGGTCCCCTTTGGTTCCTGAGAAACTACACGCACGTGGGCTGTGTGCAACTCTGAGACCGGGACCCTTAGAGAACTGTAGTACCACCCAACGGGAAAGAAGGATCGTTCAGCGTGAAAGCTGCCTGAAATACAGTGCTCTGTCAGTCCATTCTTGCATGCTGGAATGTCTTTGGAAGGAAAGTGGAATTTTCTTGAGAGCGGTGGTGGGTTTCCGCTTCCATTCCTGGGGCATCCCAGAGCCGCCTTCACACAGAAGGAACACGACACTGAGCGCCAAGCGGAAGGCAAGGTCCGGGAATTGCATCCACAAATGCCAGGCAGGCGTGCAGCATTTCCCAGGGAGCCCTACTCAAAGCAGTGGCTAAATGCTAGTGGGCTTTTCAGGACTCCTGGGACTCCCGCGCCCTCACCACGTCTCACGGCAACACCATGTGTACCGGTTGTCACGTCTTAGGCGACCTACCAACGTACAGGCACCTAGGCCCTTCGCATCGTCTCTTGGAACGAAGAGGGAATGCAAGGCAAAAAACACTGCTCTCTTTGTTGCGCCGTTGGATTGCCCATCTTTCAAAAGTCCTCCCGAACACGGCTCTGGCAGGTCTTAGGTGGACCGCAAGTGGTCCCCGCTGCTGAACCAGGACGGCAATGGAAACACCCTCTGCTTAGCGTTCGCACTGGGAACACGAAGCTGCCCTCGCTTGCCAAGCAGACCGTCGACTTTAGGCGCGGCCTGACAAACGGACTTGTTGCCCCTGCAACACTGCCTGAGCTCTGGTAGGATAAAAGGACACTTTTGGGCCTCACCTAAGGAATTACGTCGGTCACGCCTTTCAGCTCCCTGTGTGCCAAAGTTTTATCAGGGAAGGTCCAGGGTGCTCCTTGAGTCTCTTTTCGCCGGTCAGAAGCTACACGTACGTGTGCTGCATCAAGTCTGACCTAGGGGCCTAATGAGAAAAGCATTATTTTCCCAACGGGAAAGCGGGACACTTGCGGCCTCAGATTCAAGTGAGAAACAGCGTTGTTGCCCGTCCCCTCTTCACAGTGGTAATGCCGAGTGATTGAACGGCAGGTTTCCTAGGCTAACAGACAGTTTCCTACTCGTTGCAGGAGGCCTCCAGCAGCCCTTGTTCACATAACGGGAAAGCCAGACCTGTCCCCCAGGCTCCACGTAATGTCAGGGTTTCCACGCACGACTTGACGTGTACGAACGATTTCCATGAACCCTTAGGGAAAGCAGCGCATTAACGCTGGAATGCTTCTCCTAGGACTCCCTCTGCCCCACCATGTCCCTTTGGAGGAACGCTGTGCACTCAATGACTCCTGTTGACCGATTGAGCACCGTTCGGCGAGCCAGGTACCTCCGGATCATCTCTTGGAACGCAGTGTGAAAGGTAGCAAACTGTTGCCTTCGTTGGATAGAGAGATTGACAAGGCTTTCAACTGTGCCCCGACCCGAGTTCTGGAAAGTCTTCGGTGTGATGCCAGTGGCTCTCAGGGCTGACCCTGAGCTGCGATGTAACAAACTGTGCTGACTGTTCATTCTCCGCTTACATACCTGCCGTCTCTCCCTGCCCAGCAGAAGCTCGACTTTAGATGCCGTCTGGAAAATGAACGGTTTCCTCCTGAAGCCTGCTAGTCTTTTGGCAGGTTCAAGGACACCCAGATCTAGCTAGCGCCTTGAAACGCCTATGTCACTCGGACCGTGCTCATCTCCCTGCGCAAGATACTATTCTGAGAAGGTACCACAGTGCTTCTTGTGTCTCTTCTGGTGCTTGAGAAACTACACGTACGTGGGGCTGCGTTCAACTTTGATGCCGGGACCTTAGGAGAAACGTTGGATTGTCCCTAGTTGAACGAAGAATCCTCGTAGCCTCCAAGGTGCCTAAACACAGCGTTCCGCGAGTCTTCCCTTGCATGCTGGAACGTGTCTCAAAGGAAAGGGTGCTATGCAAGAAAGAAGAAAGGTCTTTCCACTTCCTTGCCTGAGGCGTGCCAGAGCCCCCTTCGCATAAAGGGCAGACCACACTGGTCACGAAGATCCAAACAAGGTCCGGCAACGGCATCCACAGTGCCTGCAGGCATGCAGCATTTGCCCAGAAGCCTTAGTCAAAGCAGTGGCTTGACGCTAGGGTGCTGGTTCAGGACTCCTAGGACTCCTGGGTCCTCACCACCTCGCATGGAAAAACACTGTGTACCCAATGTGTACCCAATTCTTAGGGGACCCAACCAAGTACAGGTACCTGGGCCCTTCGGATCGTTTCTCTGCAAGAAGAATGAAAGGCGACACTCTGCTCCCTTCGCTGCCCGTCTAGACTGCCGAGCTTCCAAAAGTCCTCCCGAGCACAGGCCTCGCAGGTCTTCGGTGTTATGCCAATGATCCCCACTGCTGAACCACTGCTGCTACGAAGAAACACTGTGTTTACGGTTCATGCTGGGAACACTTCCCTGCCGCCCGTCTTTCTCTCTCTCGCGCTCTCTCTCTCTCTCTCTCTCTCTCTCTCTCTCTCTCTCTGCCAAGCAGAAGGTCGACTTCAGAGGCAGCCTGACAAACGTACAATTTGCCCCTGAACGCTACCCCGGGTTTTGTAAGACACAAGGACAGTTTGGCCCATCCCCGGGAATTACGTCGTTGAGGCCATTCAGCCCACGCAGGACTACCCTGGTGCCAAAGTCTTATCAGCGAAGGTCCAGGGTGCTGCCTGAGTCTCTTTTCGTTGGTCAGAAACTACAAGTGCATGTGCTGGGTTCAATTTTGATATTGGTTACCTAAAGCCAAGAGCATTGTTTTCCCGGCGGGAGAGCTGAAAGTGCGGCCTCAAAGTGTCCTGAGAAACAGTGCGGTTCCTCGTGTTCTCTTCACAAGTAGAATGGCTATGTGCGGGGAAAGGGAGTTTGCCTAGAGAAACACTCTGTTTACTAGGCCGTGCAGGAGGCCTCCGGGCGCCCTCTATCCATCAACGGAACACTCTACTGTTCCACAACGACCCAAGTGAGGTTCGGGTATTCCCTCCACGAATTGACGCGTGCAGAGGTTTTCCAGGAAACCTTAGGCGAGTAGTGCATTGAAGTTAGTAGGCCTTTTCTAGGGTCCCCGCTGCCTCACCACGTCCCTTGGAAGAACACTGTGTACCGAAACTCTTCTTGGCCCCCTGAGCACCTTTCCGCTGTCAAAGTCCTCCGGATCCCCTCTTTGCATGCAGACTGAGAAGCGACAAAGTCTCCTCTTTGCTGTAGAGCTAGATAGCCACGACATTCAAAAGTGCCCCTGAACAGAGGTGTAGAAGGTCCTAGGTGGCATGCCAGGGGCTCCCACTGCTGACGCTGAGGAGCCATGGGAGACACGGTGCGTAGTGTTCATTCTGGGTGTACTTACCTACCGGCTCTTCCTGGCAAGCTCTAACTCGACCTTTGATGCAGTCTGGAAAATGGACAGTTTCCCCCCCTGAACACTGCTAGGCTTTTGGCAGGTTCGGGGAGCACCTAAATCTGATACCTGGCACCTTTAAGAGTTCATGCCATTCGCACAGCGCACAACTAACTCCCTGGCTACAAAATTATTCAGAGAAGGTGCCACCGTCCTCCTTGGGTCCCCTTTGGTTCCTGAGAAACTACACGCACGTGGGCTGTGTGCAACTCTGAGACCGGGACCCTTAGAGAACTGTAGTACCACCCAACGGGAAAGAAGGATCGTTCAGCGTGAAAGCTGCCTGAAATACAGTGCTCTGTCAGTCCATTCTTGCATGCTGGAATGTCTTTGGAAGGAAAGTGGAATTTTCTTGAGAGCGGTGGTGGGTTTCCACTTCCATTCCTGGGGCATCCCAGAGCCGCCTTCACACAGAAGGAACACGACACTGAGCGCCAAGCGGAAGGCAAGGTCCGGGAATTGCATCCACAAATGCCAGGCAGGCGTGCAGCATTTCCCAGGGAGCCCTACTCAAAGCAGTGGCTAAATGCTAGTGGGCTTTTCAGGACTCCTGGGACTCCCGCGCCCTCACCACGTCTCACGGCAACACCATGTGTACCGGTTGTCACGTCTTAGGCGACCTACCAACGTACAGGCACCTAGGCCCTTCGCATCGTCTCTTGGAACGAAGAGGGAATGCAAGGCAAAAAACACTGCTCTCTTTGTTGCGCCGTTGGATTGCCCATCTTTCAAAAGTCCTCCCGAACACGGCTCTGGCAGGTCTTAGGTGGACCGCAAGTGGTCCCCGCTGCTGAACCAGGACGGCAATGGAAACACCCTCTGCTTAGCGTTCGCACTGGGAACACGAAGCTGCCCTCGCTTGCCAAGCAGACCGTCGACTTTAGGCGCAGCCTGACAAACGGACTTGTTGCCCCTGCAACACTGCCTGAGCTCTGGTAGGATAAAAGGACACTTTTGGGCCTCACCTAAGGAATTACGTCGGTCACGCCTTTCAGCTCCCTGTGTGCCAAAGTTTTATCAGGGAAGGTCCAGGGTGCTCCTTGAGTCTCTTTTCGCCGGTCAGAAGCTACACGTACGTGTGCTGCGTCAAGTCTGACCTAGGGGCCTAATGAGAAAAGCATTATTTTCCCAACGGGAAAGCGGGACACTTGCGGCCTCAGATTCAAGTGAGAAACAGCGTTGTTGCCCGTCCCCTCTTCACAGTGGTAATGCCGAGTGATTGAACGGCAGGTTTCCTAGGCTAACAGACAGTTTCCTACTCGTTGCAGGAGGCCTCCAGCAGCCCTTGTTCACATAACGGGAAAGCCAGACCTGTCCCCCAGGCTCCACGTAATGTCAGGGTTTCCACGCACGACTTGACGTGTACGAACGATTTCCATGAACCCTTAGGGAAAGCAGCGCATTAACGCTGGAATGCTTCTCCTAGGACTCCCTCTGCCCCACCATGTCCCTTTGGAGGAACGCTGTGCACTCAATGACTCCTGTTGACCGATTGAGCACCGTTCGGCGAGCCAGGTACCTCCGGATCATCTCTTGGAACGCAGTGTGAAAGGTAGCAAACTGTTGCCTTCGTTGGATAGAGAGATTGACAAGGCTTTCAACTGTGCCCCGACCCGAGTTCTGGAAAGTCTTCGGTGTGATGCCAGTGGCTCTCAGGGCTGACCCTGAGCTGCGATGTAACAAACTGTGCTGACTGTTCATTCTCCGCTTACATACCTGCCGTCTCTCCCTGCCCAGCAGAAGCTCGACTTTAGATGCCGTCTGGAAAATGAACGGTTTCCTCCTGAAGCCTGCTAGTCTTTTGGCAGGTTCAAGGACACCCAGATCTAGCTAGCGCCTTGAAACGCCTATGTCACTCGGACCGTGCTCATCTCCCTGCGCAAGATACTATTCTGAGAAGGTACCACAGTGCTTCTTGTGTCTCTTCTGGTGCTTGAGAAACTACACGTACGTGGGGCTGCGTTCAACTTTGATGCCGGGACCTTAGGAGAAACGTTGGATTGTCCCTAGTTGAACGAAGAATCCTCGTAGCCTCCAAGGTGCCTAAACACAGCGTTCCGCGAGTCTTCCCTTGCATGCTGGAACGTGTCTCAAAGGAAAGGGTGCTATGCAAGAAAGAAGAAAGGTCTTTCCACTTCCTTGCCTGAGGCGTGCCAGAGCCCCCTTCGCATAAAGGGCAGACCACACTGGTCACGAAGATCCAAACAAGGTCCGGCAACGGCATCCACAGTGCCTGCAGGCATGCAGCATTTGCCCAGAAGCCTTAGTCAAAGCAGTGGCTTGACGCTAGGGTGCTGGTTCAGGACTCCTAGGACTCCTGGGTCCTCACCACCTCGCATGGAAAAACACTGTGTACCCAATGTGTACCCAATTCTTAGGGGACCCAACCAAGTACAGGTACCTGGGCCCTTCGGATCGTTTCTCTGCAAGAAGAATGAAAGGCGACACTCTGCTCCCTTCGCTGCCCGTCTAGACTGCCGAGCTTCCAAAAGTCCTCCCGAGCACAGGCCTCGCAGGTCTTCGGTGTTATGCCAATGATCCCCACTGCTGAACCACTGCTGCTACGAAGAAACACTGTGTTTACGGTTCATGCTGGGAACACTTCCCTGCCGCCCGTCTTTCTCTCTCTCGCGCTCTCTCTCTCTCTCTCTCTCTCTCTCTGCCAAGCAGAAGGTCGACTTCAGAGGCAGCCTGACAAACGTACAATTTGCCCCTGAACGCTACCCCGGGTTTTGTAAGACACAAGGACAGTTTGGCCCATCCCCGGGAATTACGTCGTTGAGGCCATTCAGCCCACGCAGGACTACCCTGGTGCCAAAGTCTTATCAGCGAAGGTCCAGGGTGCTGCCTGAGTCTCTTTTCGTTGGTCAGAAACTACAAGTGCATGTGCTGGGTTCAATTTTGATATTGGTTACCTAAAGCCAAGAGCATTGTTTTCCCGGCGGGAGAGCTGAAAGTGCGGCCTCAAAGTGTCCTGAGAAACAGTGCGGTTCCTCGTGTTCTCTTCACAAGTAGAATGGCTATGTGCGGGGAAAGGGAGTTTGCCTAGAGAAACACTCTGTTTACTAGGCCGTGCAGGAGGCCTCCGGGCGCCCTCTATCCATCAACGGAACACTCTACTGTTCCACAACGACCCAAGTGAGGTTCGGGTATTCCCTCCACGAATTGACGCGTGCAGAGGTTTTCCAGGAAACCTTAGGCGAGTAGTGCATTGAAGTTAGTAGGCCTTTCCTAGGGTCCCCGCTGCCTCACCACGTCCCTTGGAAGAACACTGTGTACCGAAACTCTTCTTGGCCCCCTGAGCACCTTTCCGCTGTCAAAGTCCTCCGGATCCCCTCTTTGCATGCAGACTGAGAAGCGACAAAGTCTCCTCTTTGCTGTAGAGCTAGATAGCCACGACATTCAAAAGTGCCCCTGAACAGAGGTGTAGAAGGTCCTAGGTGGCATGCCAGGGGCTCCCACTGCTGACGCTGAGGAGCCATGGGAGACACGGTGCGTAGTGTTCATTCTGGGTGTACTTACCTACCGGCTCTTCCTGGCAAGCTCTAACTCGACCTTTGATGCAGTCTGGAAAATGGACAGTTTCCCCCCCGAACACTGCTAGGCTTTTGGCAGGTTCGGGGAGCACCTAAATCTGATACCTGGCACCTTTAAGAGTTCATGCCATTCGCACAGCGCACAACTAACTCCCTGGCTACAAAATTATTCAGAGAAGGTGCCACCGTCCTCCTTGGGTCCCCTTTGGTTCCTGAGAAACTACACGCACGTGGGCTGTGTGCAACTCTGAGACCGGGACCCTTAGAGAACTGTAGTACCACCCAACGGGAAAGAAGGATCGTTCAGCGTGAAAGCTGCCTGAAATACAGTGCTCTGTCAGTCCATTCTTGCATGCTGGAATGTCTTTGGAAGGAAAGTGGAATTTTCTTGAGAGCGGTGGTGGGTTTCCGCTTCCATTCCTGGGGCATCCCAGAGCCGCCTTCACACAGAAGGAACACGACACTGAGCGCCAAGCGGAAGGCAAGGTCCGGGAATTGCATCCACAAATGCCAGGCAGGCGTGCAGCATTTCCCAGGGAGCCCTACTCAAAGCAGTGGCTAAATGCTAGTGGGCTTTTCAGGACTCCTGGGACTCCCGCGCCCTCACCACGTCTCACGGCAACACCATGTGTACCGGTTGTCACGTCTTAGGCGACCTACCAACGTACAGGCACCTAGGCCCTTCGCATCGTCTCTTGGAACGAAGAGGGAATGCAAGGCAAAAAACACTGCTCTCTTTGTTGCGCCGTTGGATTGCCCATCTTTCAAAAGTCCTCCCGAACACGGCTCTGGCAGGTCTTAGGTGGACCGCAAGTGGTCCCCGCTGCTGAACCAGGACGGCAATGGAAACACCCTCTGCTTAGCGTTCGCACTGGGAACACGAAGCTGCCCTCGCTTGCCAAGCAGACCGTCGACTTTAGGCGCGGCCTGACAAACGGACTTGTTGCCCCTGCAACACTGCCTGAGCTCTGGTAGGATAAAAGGACACTTTTGGGCCTCACCTAAGGAATTACGTCGGTCACGCCTTTCAGCTCCCTGTGTGCCAAAGTTTTATCAGGGAAGGTCCAGGGTGCTCCTTGAGTCTCTTTTCGCCGGTCAGAAGCTACACGTACGTGTGCTGCGTCAAGTCTGACCTAGGGGCCTAATGAGAAAAGCATTATTTTCCCAACGGGAAAGCGGGACACTTGCGGCCTCAGATTCAAGTGAGAAACAGCGTTGTTGCCCGTCCCCTCTTCACAGTGGTAATGCCGAGTGATTGAACGGCAGGTTTCCTAGGCTAACAGACAGTTTCCTACTCGTTGCAGGAGGCCTCCAGCAGCCCTTGTTCACATAACGGGAAAGCCAGACCTGTCCCCCAGGCTCCACGTAATGTCAGGGTTTCCACGCACGACTTGACGTGTACGAACGATTTCCATGAACCCTTAGGGAAAGCAGCGCATTAACGCTGGAATGCTTCTCCTAGGACTCCCTCTGCCCCACCATGTCCCTTTGGAGGAACGCTGTGCACTCAATGACTCCTGTTGACCGATTGAGCACCGTTCGGCGAGCCAGGTACCTCCGGATCATCTCTTGGAACGCAGTGTGAAAGGTAGCAAACTGTTGCCTTCGTTGGATAGAGAGATTGACAAGGCTTTCAACTGTGCCCCGACCCGAGTTCTGGAAAGTCTTCGGTGTGATGCCAGTGGCTCTCAGGGCTGACCCTGAGCTGCGATGTAACAAACTGTGCTGACTGTTCATTCTCCGCTTACATACCTGCCGTCTCTCCCTGCCCAGCAGAAGCTCGACTTTAGATGCCGTCTGGAAAATGAACGGTTTCCTCCTGAAGCCTGCTAGTCTTTTGGCAGGTTCAAGGACACCCAGATCTAGCTAGCGCCTTGAAACGCCTATGTCACTCGGACCGTGCTCATCTCCCTGCGCAAGATACTATTCTGAGAAGGTACCACAGTGCTTCTTGTGTCTCTTCTGGTGCTTGAGAAACTACACGTACGTGGGGCTGCGTTCAACTTTGATGCCGGGACCTTAGGAGAAACGTTGGATTGTCCCTAGTTGAACGAAGAATCCTCGTAGCCTCCAAGGTGCCTAAACACAGCGTTCCGCGAGTCTTCCCTTGCATGCTGGAACGTGTCTCAAAGGAAAGGGTGCTATGCAAGAAAGAAGAAAGGTCTTTCCACTTCCTTGCCTGAGGCGTGCCAGAGCCCCCTTCGCATAAAGGGCAGACCACACTGGTCACGAAGATCCAAACAAGGTCCGGCAACGGCATCCACAGTGCCTGCAGGCATGCAGCATTTGCCCAGAAGCCTTAGTCAAAGCAGTGGCTTGACGCTAGGGTGCTGGTTCAGGACTCCTAGGACTCCTGGGTCCTCACCACCTCGCATGGAAAAACACTGTGTACCCAATGTGTACCCAATTCTTAGGGGACCCAACCAAGTACAGGTACCTGGGCCCTTCGGATCGTTTCTCTGCAAGAAGAATGAAAGGCGACACTCTGCTCCCTTCGCTGCCCGTCTAGACTGCCGAGCTTCCAAAAGTCCTCCCGAGCACAGGCCTCGCAGGTCTTCGGTGTTATGCCAATGATCCCCACTGCTGAACCACTGCTGCTACGAAGAAACACTGTGTTTACGGTTCATGCTGGGAACACTTCCCTGCCGCCCGTCTTTCTCTCTCTCGCGCTCTCTCTCTCTCTCTCTCTCTCTCTCTCTCTCTCTCTCTCTCTGCCAAGCAGAAGGTCGACTTCAGAGGCAGCCTGACAAACGTACAATTTGCCCCTGAACGCTACCCCGGGTTTTGTAAGACACAAGGACAGTTTGGCCCATCCCCGGGAATTACGTCGTTGAGGCCAATTCAGCCCACGCAGGACTACCCTGGTGCCAAAGTCTTATCAGCGAAGGTCCAGGGTGCTGCCTGAGTCTCTTTTCGTTGGTCAGAAACTACAAGTGCATGTGCTGGGTTCAATTTTGATATTGGTTACCTAAAGCCAAGAGCATTGTTTTCCCGGCGGGAGAGCTGAAAGTGCGGCCTCAAAGTGTCCTGAGAAACAGTGCGGTTCCTCGTGTTCTCTTCACAAGTAGAATGGCTATGTGCGGGGAAAGGGAGTTTGCCTAGAGAAACACTCTGTTTACTAGGCCGTGCAGGAGGCCTCCGGGCGCCCTCTATCCATCAACGGAACACTCTACTGTTCCACAACGACCCAAGTGAGGTTCGGGTATTCCCTCCACGAATTGACGCGTGCAGAGGTTTTCCAGGAAACCTTAGGCGAGTAGTGCATTGAAGTTAGTAGGCCTTTCCTAGGGTCCCCGCTGCCTCACCACGTCCCTTGGAAGAACACTGTGTACCGAAACTCTTCTTGGCCCCCTGAGCACCTTTCCGCTGTCAAAGTCCTCCGGATCCCCTCTTTGCATGCAGACTGAGAAGCGACAAAGTCTCCTCTTTGCTGTAGAGCTAGATAGCCACGACATTCAAAAGTGCCCCTGAACAGAGGTGTAGAAGGTCCTAGGTGGCATGCCAGGGGCTCCCACTGCTGACGCTGAGGAGCCATGGGAGACACGGTGCGTAGTGTTCATTCTGGGTGTACTTACCTACCGGCTCTTCCTGGCAAGCTCTAACTCGACCTTTGATGCAGTCTGGAAAATGGACAGTTTCCCCCCCTGAACACTGCTAGGCTTTTGGCAGGTTCGGGGAGCACCTAAATCTGATACCTGGCACCTTTAAGAGTTCATGCCATTCGCACAGCGCACAACTAACTCCCTGGCTACAAAATTATTCAGAGAAGGTGCCACCGTCCTCCTTGGGTCCCCTTTGGTTCCTGAGAAACTACACGCACGTGGGCTGTGTGCAACTCTGAGACCGGGACCCTTAGAGAACTGTAGTACCACCCAACGGGAAAGAAGGATCGTTCAGCGTGAAAGCTGCCTGAAATACAGTGCTCTGTCAGTCCATTCTTGCATGCTGGAATGTCTTTGGAAGGAAAGTGGAATTTTCTTGAGAGCGGTGGTGGGTTTCCGCTTCCATTCCTGGGGCATCCCAGAGCCGCCTTCACACAGAAGGAACACGACACTGAGCGCCAAGCGGAAGGCAAGGTCCGGGAATTGCATCCACAAATGCCAGGCAGGCGTGCAGCATTTCCCAGGGAGCCCTACTCAAAGCAGTGGCTAAATGCTAGTGGGCTTTTCAGGACTCCTGGGACTCCCGCGCCCTCACCACGTCTCACGGCAACACCATGTGTACCGGTTGTCACGTCTTAGGCGACCTACCAACGTACAGGCACCTAGGCCCTTCGCATCGTCTCTTGGAACGAAGAGGGAATGCAAGGCAAAAAACACTGCTCTCTTTGTTGCGCCGTTGGATTGCCCATCTTTCAAAAGTCCTCCCGAACACGGCTCTGGCAGGTCTTAGGTGGACCGCAAGTGGTCCCCGCTGCTGAACCAGGACGGCAATGGAAACACCCTCTGCTTAGCGTTCGCACTGGGAACACGAAGCTGCCCTCGCTTGCCAAGCAGACCGTCGACTTTAGGCGCGGCCTGACAAACGGACTTGTTGCCCCTGCAACACTGCCTGAGCTCTGGTAGGATAAAAGGACACTTTTGGGCCTCACCTAAGGAATTACGTCGGTCACGCCTTTCAGCTCCCTGTGTGCCAAAGTTTTATCAGGGAAGGTCCAGGGTGCTCCTTGAGTCTCTTTTCGCCGGTCAGAAGCTACACGTACGTGTGCTGCGTCAAGTCTGACCTAGGGGCCTAATGAGAAAAGCATTATTTTCCCAACGGGAAAGCGGGACACTTGCGGCCTCAGATTCAAGTGAGAAACAGCGTTGTTGCCCGTCCCCTCTTCACAGTGGTAATGCCGAGTGATTGAACGGCAGGTTTCCTAGGCTAACAGACAGTTTCCTACTCGTTGCAGGAGGCCTCCAGCAGCCCTTGTTCACATAACGGGAAAGCCAGACCTGTCCCCCAGGCTCCACGTAATGTCAGGGTTTCCACGCACGACTTGACGTGTACGAACGATTTCCATGAACCCTTAGGGAAAGCAGCGCATTAACGCTGGAATGCTTCTCCTAGGACTCCCTCTGCCCCACCATGTCCCTTTGGAGGAACGCTGTGCACTCAATGACTCCTGTTGACCGATTGAGCACCGTTCGGCGAGCCAGGTACCTCCGGATCATCTCTTGGAACGCAGTGTGAAAGGTAGCAAACTGTTGCCTTCGTTGGATAGAGAGATTGACAAGGCTTTCAACTGTGCCCCGACCCGAGTTCTGGAAAGTCTTCGGTGTGATGCCAGTGGCTCTCAGGGCTGACCCTGAGCTGCGATGTAACAAACTGTGCTGACTGTTCATTCTCCGCTTACATACCTGCCGTCTCTCCCTGCCCAGCAGAAGCTCGACTTTAGATGCCGTCTGGAAAATGAACGGTTTCCTCCTGAAGCCTGCTAGTCTTTTGGCAGGTTCAAGGACACCCAGATCTAGCTAGCGCCTTGAAACGCCTATGTCACTCGGACCGTGCTCATCTCCCTGCGCAAGATACTATTCTGAGAAGGTACCACAGTGCTTCTTGTGTCTCTTCTGGTGCTTGAGAAACTACACGTACGTGGGGCTGCGTTCAACTTTGATGCCGGGACCTTAGGAGAAACGTTGGATTGTCCCTAGTTGAACGAAGAATCCTCGTAGCCTCCAAGGTGCCTAAACACAGCGTTCCGCGAGTCTTCCCTTGCATGCTGGAACGTGTCTCAAAGGAAAGGGTGCTATGCAAGAAAGAAGAAAGGTCTTTCCACTTCCTTGCCTGAGGCGTGCCAGAGCCCCCTTCGCATAAAGGGCAGACCACACTGGTCACGAAGATCCAAACAAGGTCCGGCAACGGCATCCACAGTGCCTGCAGGCATGCAGCATTTGCCCAGAAGCCTTAGTCAAAGCAGTGGCTTGACGCTAGGGTGCTGGTTCAGGACTCCTAGGACTCCTGGGTCCTCACCACCTCGCATGGAAAAACACTGTGTACCCAATGTGTACCCAATTCTTAGGGGACCCAACCAAGTACAGGTACCTGGGCCCTTCGGATCGTTTCTCTGCAAGAAGAATGAAAGGCGACACTCTGCTCCCTTCGCTGCCCGTCTAGACTGCCGAGCTTCCAAAAGTCCTCCCGAGCACAGGCCTCGCAGGTCTTCGGTGTTATGCCAATGATCCCCACTGCTGAACCACTGCTGCTACGAAGAAACACTGTGTTTACGGTTCATGCTGGGAACACTTCCCTGCCGCCCGTCTTTCTCTCTCTCGCGCTCTCTCTCTCTCTCTCTCTCTCTCTCTCTCTCTGCCAAGCAGAAGGTCGACTTCAGAGGCAGCCTGACAAACGTACAATTTGCCCCTGAACGCTACCCCGGGTTTTGTAAGACACAAGGACAGTTTGGCCCATCCCCGGGAATTACGTCGTTGAGGCCATTCAGCCCACGCAGGACTACCCTGGTGCCAAAGTCTTATCAGCGAAGGTCCAGGGTGCTGCCTGAGTCTCTTTTCGTTGGTCAGAAACTACAAGTGCATGTGCTGGGTTCAATTTTGATATTGGTTACCTAAAGCCAAGAGCATTGTTTTCCCGGCGGGAGAGCTGAAAGTGCGGCCTCAAAGTGTCCTGAGAAACAGTGCGGTTCCTCGTGTTCTCTTCACAAGTAGAATGGCTATGTGCGGGGAAAGGGAGTTTGCCTAGAGAAACACTCTGTTTACTAGGCCGTGCAGGAGGCCTCCGGGCGCCCTCTATCCATCAACGGAACACTCTACTGTTCCACAACGACCCAAGTGAGGTTCGGGTATTCCCTCCACGAATTGACGCGTGCAGAGGTTTTCCAGGAAACCTTAGGCGAGTAGTGCATTGAAGTTAGTAGGCCTTTCCTAGGGTCCCCGCTGCCTCACCACGTCCCTTGGAAGAACACTGTGTACCGAAACTCTTCTTGGCCCCCTGAGCACCTTTCCGCTGTCAAAGTCCTCCGGATCCCCTCTTTGCATGCAGACTGAGAAGCGACAAAGTCTCCTCTTTGCTGTAGAGCTAGATAGCCACGACATTCAAAAGTGCCCCTGAACAGAGGTGTAGAAGGTCCTAGGTGGCATGCCAGGGGCTCCCACTGCTGACGCTGAGGAGCCATGGGAGACACGGTGCGTAGTGTTCATTCTGGGTGTACTTACCTACCGGCTCTTCCTGGCAAGCTCTAACTCGACCTTTGATGCAGTCTGGAAAATGGACAGTTTCCCCCCCTGAACACTGCTAGGCTTTTGGCAGGTTCGGGGAGCACCTAAATCTGATACCTGGCACCTTTAAGAGTTCATGCCATTCGCACAGCGCACAACTAACTCCCTGGCTACAAAATTATTCAGAGAAGGTGCCACCGTCCTCCTTGGGTCCCCTTTGGTTCCTGAGAAACTACACGCACGTGGGCTGTGTGCAACTCTGAGACCGGGACCCTTAGAGAACTGTAGTACCACCCAACGGGAAAGAAGGATCGTTCAGCGTGAAAGCTGCCTGAAATACAGTGCTCTGTCAGTCCATTCTTGCATGCTGGAATGTCTTTGGAAGGAAAGTGGAATTTTCTTGAGAGCGGTGGTGGGTTTCCGCTTCCATTCCTGGGGCATCCCAGAGCCGCCTTCACACAGAAGGAACACGACACTGAGCGCCAAGCGGAAGGCAAGGTCCGGGAATTGCATCCACAAATGCCAGGCAGGCGTGCAGCATTTCCCAGGGAGCCCTACTCAAAGCAGTGGCTAAATGCTAGTGGGCTTTTCAGGACTCCTGGGACTCCCGCGCCCTCACCACGTCTCACGGCAACACCATGTGTACCGGTTGTCACGTCTTAGGCGACCTACCAACGTACAGGCACCTAGGCCCTTCGCATCGTCTCTTGGAACGAAGAGGGAATGCAAGGCAAAAAACACTGCTCTCTTTGTTGCGCCGTTGGATTGCCCATCTTTCAAAAGTCCTCCCGAACACGGCTCTGGCAGGTCTTAGGTGGACCGCAAGTGGTCCCCGCTGCTGAACCAGGACGGCAATGGAAACACCCTCTGCTTAGCGTTCGCACTGGGAACACGAAGCTGCCCTCGCTTGCCAAGCAGACCGTCGACTTTAGGCGCGGCCTGACAAACGGACTTGTTGCCCCTGCAACACTGCCTGAGCTCTGGTAGGATAAAAGGACACTTTTGGGCCTCACCTAAGGAATTACGTCGGTCACGCCTTTCAGCTCCCTGTGTGCCAAAGTTTTATCAGGGAAGGTCCAGGGTGCTCCTTGAGTCTCTTTTCGCCGGTCAGAAGCTACACGTACGTGTGCTGCGTCAAGTCTGACCTAGGGGCCTAATGAGAAAAGCATTATTTTCCCAACGGGAAAGCGGGACACTTGCGGCCTCAGATTCAAGTGAGAAACAGCGTTGTTGCCCGTCCCCTCTTCACAGTGGTAATGCCGAGTGATTGAACGGCAGGTTTCCTAGGCTAACAGACAGTTTCCTACTCGTTGCAGGAGGCCTCCAGCAGCCCTTGTTCACATAACGGGAAAGCCAGACCTGTCCCCCAGGCTCCACGTAATGTCAGGGTTTCCACGCACGACTTGACGTGTACGAACGATTTCCATGAACCCTTAGGGAAAGCAGCGCATTAACGCTGGAATGCTTCTCCTAGGACTCCCTCTGCCCCACCATGTCCCTTTGGAGGAACGCTGTGCACTCAATGACTCCTGTTGACCGATTGAGCACCGTTCGGCGAGCCAGGTACCTCCGGATCATCTCTTGGAACGCAGTGTGAAAGGTAGCAAACTGTTGCCTTCGTTGGATAGAGAGATTGACAAGGCTTTCAACTGTGCCCCGACCCGAGTTCTGGAAAGTCTTCGGTGTGATGCCAGTGGCTCTCAGGGCTGACCCTGAGCTGCGATGTAACAAACTGTGCTGACTGTTCATTCTCCGCTTACATACCTGCCGTCTCTCCCTGCCCAGCAGAAGCTCGACTTTAGATGCCGTCTGGAAAATGAACGGTTTCCTCCTGAAGCCTGCTAGTCTTTTGGCAGGTTCAAGGACACCCAGATCTAGCTAGCGCCTTGAAACGCCTATGTCACTCGGACCGTGCTCATCTCCCTGCGCAAGATACTATTCTGAGAAGGTACCACAGTGCTTCTTGTGTCTCTTCTGGTGCTTGAGAAACTACACGTACGTGGGGCTGCGTTCAACTTTGATGCCGGGACCTTAGGAGAAACGTTGGATTGTCCCTAGTTGAACGAAGAATCCTCGTAGCCTCCAAGGTGCCTAAACACAGCGTTCCGCGAGTCTTCCCTTGCATGCTGGAACGTGTCTCAAAGGAAAGGGTGCTATGCAAGAAAGAAGAAAGGTCTTTCCACTTCCTTGCCTGAGGCGTGCCAGAGCCCCCTTCGCATAAAGGGCAGACCACACTGGTCACGAAGATCCAAACAAGGTCCGGCAACGGCATCCACAGTGCCTGCAGGCATGCAGCATTTGCCCAGAAGCCTTAGTCAAAGCAGTGGCTTGACGCTAGGGTGCTGGTTCAGGACTCCTAGGACTCCTGGGTCCTCACCACCTCGCATGGAAAAACACTGTGTACCCAATGTGTACCCAATTCTTAGGGGACCCAACCAAGTACAGGTACCTGGGCCCTTCGGATCGTTTCTCTGCAAGAAGAATGAAAGGCGACACTCTGCTCCCTTCGCTGCCCGTCTAGACTGCCGAGCTTCCAAAAGTCCTCCCGAGCACAGGCCTCGCAGGTCTTCGGTGTTATGCCAATGATCCCCACTGCTGAACCACTGCTGCTACGAAGAAACACTGTGTTTACGGTTCATGCTGGGAACACTTCCCTGCCGCCCGTCTTTCTCTCTCTCTCTCTCTCTCTCTCTCTCTCTCTCTCTCTCTCTCTCTCTCTCTCTCTCTGCCAAGCAGAAGGTCGACTTCAGAGGCAGCCTGACAAACGTACAATTTGCCCCTGAACGCTACCCCGGGTTTTGTAAGACACAAGGACAGTTTGGCCCATCCCCGGGAATTACGTCGTTGAGGCCATTCAGCCCACGCAGGACTACCCTGGTGCCAAAGTCTTATCAGCGAAGGTCCAGGGTGCTGCCTGAGTCTCTTTTCGTTGGTCAGAAACTACAAGTGCATGTGCTGGGTTCAATTTTGATATTGGTTACCTAAAGCCAAGAGCATTGTTTTCCCGGCGGGAGAGCTGAAAGTGCGGCCTCAAAGTGTCCTGAGAAACAGTGCGGTTCCTCGTGTTCTCTTCACAAGTAGAATGGCTATGTGCGGGGAAAGGGAGTTTGCCTAGAGAAACACTCTGTTTACTAGGCCGTGCAGGAGGCCTCCGGGCGCCCTCTATCCATCAACGGAACACTCTACTGTTCCACAACGACCCAAGTGAGGTTCGGGTATTCCCTCCACGAATTGACGCGTGCAGAGGTTTTCCAGGAAACCTTAGGCGAGTAGTGCATTGAAGTTAGTAGGCCTTTCCTAGGGTCCCCGCTGCCTCACCACGTCCCTTGGAAGAACACTGTGTACCGAAACTCTTCTTGGCCCCCTGAGCACCTTTCCGCTGTCAAAGTCCTCCGGATCCCCTCTTTGCATGCAGACTGAGAAGCGACAAAGTCTCCTCTTTGCTGTAGAGCTAGATAGCCACGACATTCAAAAGTGCCCCTGAACAGAGGTGTAGAAGGTCCTAGGTGGCATGCCAGGGGCTCCCACTGCTGACGCTGAGGAGCCATGGGAGACACGGTGCGTAGTGTTCATTCTGGGTGTACTTACCTACCGGCTCTTCCTGGCAAGCTCTAACTCGACCTTTGATGCAGTCTGGAAAATGGACAGTTTCCCCCCCTGAACACTGCTAGGCTTTTGGCAGGTTCGGGGAGCACCTAAATCTGATACCTGGCACCTTTAAGAGTTCATGCCATTCGCACAGCGCACAACTAACTCCCTGGCTACAAAATTATTCAGAGAAGGTGCCACCGTCCTCCTTGGGTCCCCTTTGGTTCCTGAGAAACTACACGCACGTGGGCTGTGTGCAACTCTGAGACCGGGACCCTTAGAGAACTGTAGTACCACCCAACGGGAAAGAAGGATCGTTCAGCGTGAAAGCTGCCTGAAATACAGTGCTCTGTCAGTCCATTCTTGCATGCTGGAATGTCTTTGGAAGGAAAGTGGAATTTTCTTGAGAGCGGTGGTGGGTTTCCGCTTCCATTCCTGGGGCATCCCAGAGCCGCCTTCACACAGAAGGAACACGACACTGAGCGCCAAGCGGAAGGCAAGGTCCGGGAATTGCATCCACAAATGCCAGGCAGGCGTGCAGCATTTCCCAGGGAGCCCTACTCAAAGCAGTGGCTAAATGTTAGTGGGCTTTTCAGGACTCCTGGGACTCCCGCGCCCTCACCACGTCTCACGGCAACACCATGTGTACCGGTTGTCACGTCTTAGGCGACCTACCAACGTACAGGCACCTAGGCCCTTCGCATCGTCTCTTGGAACGAAGAGGGAATGCAAGGCAAAAAACACTGCTCTCTTTGTTGCGCCGTTGGATTGCCCATCTTTCAAAAGTCCTCCCGAACACGGCTCTGGCAGGTCTTAGGTGGACCGCAAGTGGTCCCCGCTGCTGAACCAGGACGGCAATGGAAACACCCTCTGCTTAGCGTTCGCACTGGGAACACGAAGCTGCCCTCGCTTGCCAAGCAGACCGTCGACTTTAGGCGCGGCCTGACAAACGGACTTGTTGCCCCTGCAACACTGCCTGAGCTCTGGTAGGATAAAAGGACACTTTTGGGCCTCACCTAAGGAATTACGTCGGTCACGCCTTTCAGCTCCCTGTGTGCCAAAGTTTTATCAGGGAAGGTCCAGGGTGCTCCTTGAGTCTCTTTTCGCCGGTCAGAAGCTACATGTACGTGTGCTGCGTCAAGTCTGACCTAGGGGCCTAATGAGAAAAGCATTATTTTCCCAACGGGAAAGCGGGACACTTGCGGCCTCAGATTCAAGTGAGAAACAGCGTTGTTGCCCGTCCCCTCTTCACAGTGGTAATGCCGAGTGATTGAACGGCAGGTTTCCTAGGCTAACAGACAGTTTCCTACTCGTTGCAGGAGGCCTCCAGCAGCCCTTGTTCACATAACGGGAAAGCCAGACCTGTCCCCCAGGCTCCACGTAATGTCAGGGTTTCCACGCACGACTTGACGTGTACGAACGATTTCCATGAACCCTTAGGGAAAGCAGCGCATTAACGCTGGAATGCTTCTCCTAGGACTCCCTCTGCCCCACCATGTCCCTTTGGAGGAACGCTGTGCACTCAATGACTCCTGTTGACCGATTGAGCACCGTTCGGCGAGCCAGGTACCTCCGGATCATCTCTTGGAACGCAGTGTGAAAGGTAGCAAACTGTTGCCTTCGTTGGATAGAGAGATTGACAAGGCTTTCAACTGTGCCCCGACCCGAGTTCTGGAAAGTCTTCGGTGTGATGCCAGTGGCTCTCAGGGCTGACCCTGAGCTGCGATGTAACAAACTGTGCTGACTGTTCATTCTCCGCTTACATACCTGCCGTCTCTCCCTGCCCAGCAGAAGCTCGACTTTAGATGCCGTCTGGAAAATGAACGGTTTCCTCCTGAAGCCTGCTAGTCTTTTGGCAGGTTCAAGGACACCCAGATCTAGCTAGCGCCTTGAAACGCCTATGTCACTCGGACCGTGCTCATCTCCCTGCGCAAGATACTATTCTGAGAAGGTACCACAGTGCTTCTTGTGTCTCTTCTGGTGCTTGAGAAACTACACGTACGTGGGGCTGCGTTCAACTTTGATGCCGGGACCTTAGGAGAAACGTTGGATTGTCCCTAGTTGAACGAAGAATCCTCGTAGCCTCCAAGGTGCCTAAACACAGCGTTCCGCGAGTCTTCCCTTGCATGCTGGAACGTGTCTCAAAGGAAAGGGTGCTATGCAAGAAAGAAGAAAGGTCTTTCCACTTCCTTGCCTGAGGCATGCCAGAGCCCCCTTCGCATAAAGGGCAGACCACACTGGTCACGAAGATCCAAACAAGGTCCGGCAACGGCATCCACAGTGCCTGCAGGCATGCAGCATTTGCCCAGAAGCCTTAGTCAAAGCAGTGGCTTGACGCTAGGGTGCTGGTTCAGGACTCCTAGGACTCCTGGGTCCTCACCACCTCGCATGGAAAAACACTGTGTACCCAATGTGTACCCAATTCTTAGGGGACCCAACCAAGTACAGGTACCTGGGCCCTTCGGATCGTTTCTCTGCAAGAAGAATGAAAGGCGACACTCTGCTCCCTTCGCTGCCCGTCTAGACTGCCGAGCTTCCAAAAGTCCTCCCGAGCACAGGCCTCGCAGGTCTTCGGTGTTATGCCAATGATCCCCACTGCTGAACCACTGCTGCTACGAAGAAACACTGTGTTTACGGTTCATGCTGGGAACACTTCCCTGCCGCCCGTCTTTCTCTCTCTCGCTCTCTCTCTCTCTCTCTCTCTCTCTCTCTCTCTCTCTCTCTCTCTCTCTGCCAAGCAGAAGGTCGACTTCAGAGGCAGCCTGACAAACGTACAATTTGCCCCTGAACGCTACCCCGGGTTTTGTAAGACACAAGGACAGTTTGGCCCATCCCCGGGAATTACGTCGTTGAGGCCATTCAGCCCACGCAGGACTACCCTGGTGCCAAAGTCTTATCAGCGAAGGTCCAGGGTGCTGCCTGAGTCTCTTTTCGTTGGTCAGAAACTACAAGTGCATGTGCTGGGTTCAATTTTGATATTGGTTACCTAAAGCCAAGAGCATTGTTTTCCCGGCGGGAGAGCTGAAAGTGCGGCCTCAAAGTGTCCTGAGAAACAGTGCGGTTCCTCGTGTTCTCTTCACAAGTAGAATGGCTATGTGCGGGGAAAGGGAGTTTGCCTAGAGAAACACTCTGTTTACTAGGCCGTGCAGGAGGCCTCCGGGCGCCCTCTATCCATCAACGGAACACTCTACTGTTCCACAACGACCCAAGTGAGGTTCGGGTATTCCCTCCACGAATTGACGCGTGCAGAGGTTTTCCAGGAAACCTTAGGCGAGTAGTGCATTGAAGTTAGTAGGCCTTTCCTAGGGTCCCCGCTGCCTCACCACGTCCCTTGGAAGAACACTGTGTACCGAAACTCTTCTTGGCCCCCTGAGCACCTTTCCGCTGTCAAAGTCCTCCGGATCCCCTCTTTGCATGCAGACTGAGAAGCGACAAAGTCTCCTCTTTGCTGTAGAGCTAGATAGCCACGACATTCAAAAGTGCCCCTGAACAGAGGTGTAGAAGGTCCTAGGTGGCATGCCAGGGGCTCCCACTGCTGACGCTGAGGAGCCATGGGAGACACGGTGCGTAGTGTTCATTCTGGGTGTACTTACCTACCGGCTCTTCCTGGCAAGCTCTAACTCGACCTTTGATGCAGTCTGGAAAATGGACAGTTTCCCCCCCTGAACACTGCTAGGCTTTTGGCAGGTTCGGGGAGCACCTAAATCTGATACCTGGCACCTTTAAGAGTTCATGCCATTCGCACAGCGCACAACTAACTCCCTGGCTACAAAATTATTCAGAGAAGGTGCCACCGTCCTCCTTGGGTCCCCTTTGGTTCCTGAGAAACTACACGCACGTGGGCTGTGTGCAACTCTGAGACCGGGACCCTTAGAGAACTGTAGTACCACCCAACGGGAAAGAAGGATCGTTCAGCGTGAAAGCTGCCTGAAATACAGTGCTCTGTCAGTCCATTCTTGCATGCTGGAATGTCTTTGGAAGGAAAGTGGAATTTTCTTGAGAGCGGTGGTGGGTTTCCGCTTCCATTCCTGGGGCATCCCAGAGCCGCCTTCACACAGAAGGAACACGACACTGAGCGCCAAGCGGAAGGCAAGGTCCGGGAATTGCATCCACAAATGCCAGGCAGGCGTGCAGCATTTCCCAGGGAGCCCTACTCAAAGCAGTGGCTAAATGCTAGTGGGCTTTTCAGGACTCCTGGGACTCCCGCGCCCTCACCACGTCTCACGGCAACACCATGTGTACCGGTTGTCACGTCTTAGGCGACCTACCAACGTACAGGCACCTAGGCCCTTCGCATCGTCTCTTGGAACGAAGAGGGAATGCAAGGCAAAAAACACTGCTCTCTTTGTTGCGCCGTTGGATTGCCCATCTTTCAAAAGTCCTCCCGAACACGGCTCTGGCAGGTCTTAGGTGGACCGCAAGTGGTCCCCGCTGCTGAACCAGGACGGCAATGGAAACACCCTCTGCTTAGCGTTCGCACTGGGAACACGAAGCTGCCCTCGCTTGCCAAGCAGACCGTCGACTTTAGGCGCGGCCTGACAAACGGACTTGTTGCCCCTGCAACACTGCCTGAGCTCTGGTAGGATAAAAGGACACTTTTGGGCCTCACCTAAGGAATTACGTCGGTCACGCCTTTCAGCTCCCTGTGTGCCAAAGTTTTATCAGGGAAGGTCCAGGGTGCTCCTTGAGTCTCTTTTCGCCGGTCAGAAGCTACACGTACGTGTGCTGCGTCAAGTCTGACCTAGGGGCCTAATGAGAAAAGCATTATTTTCCCAACGGGAAAGCGGGACACTTGCGGCCTCAGATTCAAGTGAGAAACAGCGTTGTTGCCCGTCCCCTCTTCACAGTGGTAATGCCGAGTGATTGAACGGCAGGTTTCCTAGGCTAACAGACAGTTTCCTACTCGTTGCAGGAGGCCTCCAGCAGCCCTTGTTCACATAACGGGAAAGCCAGACCTGTCCCCCAGGCTCCACGTAATGTCAGGGTTTCCACGCACGACTTGACGTGTACGAACGATTTCCATGAACCCTTAGGGAAAGCAGCGCATTAACGCTGGAATGCTTCTCCTAGGACTCCCTCTGCCCCACCATGTCCCTTTGGAGGAACGCTGTGCACTCAATGACTCCTGTTGACCGATTGAGCACCGTTCGGCGAGCCAGGTACCTCCGGATCATCTCTTGGAACGCAGTGTGAAAGGTAGCAAACTGTTGCCTTCGTTGGATAGAGAGATTGACAAGGCTTTCAACTGTGCCCCGACCCGAGTTCTGGAAAGTCTTCGGTGTGATGCCAGTGGCTCTCAGGGCTGACCCTGAGCTGCGATGTAACAAACTGTGCTGACTGTTCATTCTCCGCTTACATACCTGCCGTCTCTCCCTGCCCAGCAGAAGCTCGACTTTAGATGCCGTCTGGAAAATGAACGGTTTCCTCCTGAAGCCTGCTAGTCTTTTGGCAGGTTCAAGGACACCCAGATCTAGCTAGCGCCTTGAAACGCCTATGTCACTCGGACCGTGCTCATCTCCCTGCGCAAGATACTATTCTGAGAAGGTACCACAGTGCTTCTTGTGTCTCTTCTGGTGCTTGAGAAACTACACGTACGTGGGGCTGCGTTCAACTTTGATGCCGGGACCTTAGGAGAAACGTTGGATTGTCCCTAGTTGAACGAAGAATCCTCGTAGCCTCCAAGGTGCCTAAACACAGCGTTCCGCGAGTCTTCCCTTGCATGCTGGAACGTGTCTCAAAGGAAAGGGTGCTATGCAAGAAAGAAGAAAGGTCTTTCCACTTCCTTGCCTGAGGCGTGCCAGAGCCCCCTTCGCATAAAGGGCAGACCACACTGGTCACGAAGATCCAAACAAGGTCCGGCAACGGCATCCACAGTGCCTGCAGGCATGCAGCATTTGCCCAGAAGCCTTAGTCAAAGCAGTGGCTTGACGCTAGGGTGCTGGTTCAGGACTCCTAGGACTCCTGGGTCCTCACCACCTCGCATGGAAAAACACTGTGTACCCAATGTGTACCCAATTCTTAGGGGACCCAACCAAGTACAGGTACCTGGGCCCTTCGGATCGTTTCTCTGCAAGAAGAATGAAAGGCGACACTCTGCTCCCTTCGCTGCCCGTCTAGACTGCCGAGCTTCCAAAAGTCCTCCCGAGCACAGGCCTCGCAGGTCTTCGGTGTTATGCCAATGATCCCCACTGCTGAACCACTGCTGCTACGAAGAAACACTGTGTTTACGGTTCATGCTGGGAACACTTCCCTGCCGCCCGTCTTTCTCTCTCTCGCGCGCTCTCTCTCTCTCTCTCTCTCTCTCTCTCTCTGCCAAGCAGAAGGTCGACTTCAGAGGCAGCCTGACAAACGTACAATTTGCCCCTGAACGCTACCCCGGGTTTTGTAAGACACAAGGACAGTTTGGCCCATCCCCGGGAATTACGTCGTTGAGGCCATTCAGCCCACGCAGGACTACCCTGGTGCCAAAGTCTTATCAGCGAAGGTCCAGGGTGCTGCCTGAGTCTCTTTTCGTTGGTCAGAAACTACAAGTGCATGTGCTGGGTTCAATTTTGATATTGGTTACCTAAAGCCAAGAGCATTGTTTTCCCGGCGGGAGAGCTGAAAGTGCGGCCTCAAAGTGTCCTGAGAAACAGTGCGGTTCCTCGTGTTCTCTTCACAAGTAGAATGGCTATGTGCGGGGAAAGGGAGTTTGCCTAGAGAAACACTCTGTTTACTAGGCCGTGCAGGAGGCCTCCGGGCGCCCTCTATCCATCAACGGAACACTCTACTGTTCCACAACGACCCAAGTGAGGTTCGGGTATTCCCTCCACGAATTGACGCGTGCAGAGGTTTTCCAGGAAACCTTAGGCGAGTAGTGCATTGAAGTTAGTAGGCCTTTCCTAGGGTCCCCGCTGCCTCACCACGTCCCTTGGAAGAACACTGTGTACCGAAACTCTTCTTGGCCCCCTGAGCACCTTTCCGCTGTCAAAGTCCTCCGGATCCCCTCTTTGCATGCAGACTGAGAAGCGACAAAGTCTCCTCTTTGCTGTAGAGCTAGATAGCCACGACATTCAAAAGTGCCCCTGAACAGAGGTGTAGAAGGTCCTAGGTGGCATGCCAGGGGCTCCCACTGCTGACGCTGAGGAGCCATGGGAGACACGGTGCGTAGTGTTCATTCTGGGTGTACTTACCTACCGGCTCTTCCTGGCAAGCTCTAACTCGACCTTTGATGCAGTCTGGAAAATGGACAGTTTCCCCCCCTGAACACTGCTAGGCTTTTGGCAGGTTCGGGGAGCACCTAAATCTGATACCTGGCACCTTTAAGAGTTCATGCCATTCGCACAGCGCACAACTAACTCCCTGGCTACAAAATTATTCAGAGAAGGTGCCACCGTCCTCCTTGGGTCCCCTTTGGTTCCTGAGAAACTACACGCACGTGGGCTGTGTGCAACTCTGAGACCGGGACCCTTAGAGAACTGTAGTACCACCCAACGGGAAAGAAGGATCGTTCAGCGTGAAAGCTGCCTGAAATACAGTGCTCTGTCAGTCCATTCTTGCATGCTGGAATGTCTTTGGAAGGAAAGTGGAATTTTCTTGAGAGCGGTGGTGGGTTTCCGCTTCCATTCCTGGGGCATCCCAGAGCCGCCTTCACACAGAAGGAACACGACACTGAGCGCCAAGCGGAAGGCAAGGTCCGGGAATTGCATCCACAAATGCCAGGCAGGCGTGCAGCATTTCCCAGGGAGCCCTACTCAAAGCAGTGGCTAAATGCTAGTGGGCTTTTCAGGACTCCTGGGACTCCCGCGCCCTCACCACGTCTCACGGCAACACCATGTGTACCGGTTGTCACGTCTTAGGCGACCTACCAACGTACAGGCACCTAGGCCCTTCGCATCGTCTCTTGGAACGAAGAGGGAATGCAAGGCAAAAAACACTGCTCTCTTTGTTGCGCCGTTGGATTGCCCATCTTTCAAAAGTCCTCCCGAACACGGCTCTGGCAGGTCTTAGGTGGACCGCAAGTGGTCCCCGCTGCTGAACCAGGACGGCAATGGAAACACCCTCTGCTTAGCGTTCGCACTGGGAACACGAAGCTGCCCTCGCTTGCCAAGCAGACCGTCGACTTTAGGCGCGGCCTGACAAACGGACTTGTTGCCCCTGCAACACTGCCTGAGCTCTGGTAGGATAAAAGGACACTTTTGGGCCTCACCTAAGGAATTACGTCGGTCACGCCTTTCAGCTCCCTGTGTGCCAAAGTTTTATCAGGGAAGGTCCAGGGTGCTCCTTGAGTCTCTTTTCGCCGGTCAGAAGCTACACGTACGTGTGCTGCGTCAAGTCTGACCTAGGGGCCTAATGAGAAAAGCATTATTTTCCCAACGGGAAAGCGGGACACTTGCGGCCTCAGATTCAAGTGAGAAACAGCGTTGTTGCCCGTCCCCTCTTCACAGTGGTAATGCCGAGTGATTGAACGGCAGGTTTCCTAGGCTAACAGACAGTTTCCTACTCGTTGCAGGAGGCCTCCAGCAGCCCTTGTTCACATAACGGGAAAGCCAGACCTGTCCCCCAGGCTCCACGTAATGTCAGGGTTTCCACGCACGACTTGACGTGTACGAACGATTTCCATGAACCCTTAGGGAAAGCAGCGCATTAACGCTGGAATGCTTCTCCTAGGACTCCCTCTGCCCCACCATGTCCCTTTGGAGGAACGCTGTGCACTCAATGACTCCTGTTGACCGATTGAGCACCGTTCGGCGAGCCAGGTACCTCCGGATCATCTCTTGGAACGCAGTGTGAAAGGTAGCAAACTGTTGCCTTCGTTGGATAGAGAGATTGACAAGGCTTTCAACTGTGCCCCGACCCGAGTTCTGGAAAGTCTTCGGTGTGATGCCAGTGGCTCTCAGGGCTGACCCTGAGCTGCGATGTAACAAACTGTGCTGACTGTTCATTCTCCGCTTACATACCTGCCGTCTCTCCCTGCCCAGCAGAAGCTCGACTTTAGATGCCGTCTGGAAAATGAACGGTTTCCTCCTGAAGCCTGCTAGTCTTTTGGCAGGTTCAAGGACACCCAGATCTAGCTAGCGCCTTGAAACGCCTATGTCACTCGGACCGTGCTCATCTCCCTGCGCAAGATACTATTCTGAGAAGGTACCACAGTGCTTCTTGTGTCTCTTCTGGTGCTTGAGAAACTACACGTACGTGGGGCTGCGTTCAACTTTGATGCCGGGACCTTAGGAGAAACGTTGGATTGTCCCTAGTTGAACGAAGAATCCTCGTAGCCTCCAAGGTGCCTAAACACAGCGTTCCGCGAGTCTTCCCTTGCATGCTGGAACGTGTCTCAAAGGAAAGGGTGCTATGCAAGAAAGAAGAAAGGTCTTTCCACTTCCTTGCCTGAGGCGTGCCAGAGCCCCCTTCGCATAAAGGGCAGACCACACTGGTCACGAAGATCCAAACAAGGTCCGGCAACGGCATCCACAGTGCCTGCAGGCATGCAGCATTTGCCCAGAAGCCTTAGTCAAAGCAGTGGCTTGACGCTAGGGTGCTGGTTCAGGACTCCTAGGACTCCTGGGTCCTCACCACCTCGCATGGAAAAACACTGTGTACCCAATGTGTACCCAATTCTTAGGGGACCCAACCAAGTACAGGTACCTGGGCCCTTCGGATCGTTTCTCTGCAAGAAGAATGAAAGGCGACACTCTGCTCCCTTCGCTGCCCGTCTAGACTGCCGAGCTTCCAAAAGTCCTCCCGAGCACAGGCCTCGCAGGTCTTCGGTGTTATGCCAATGATCCCCACTGCTGAACCACTGCTGCTACGAAGAAACACTGTGTTTACGGTTCATGCTGGGAACACTTCCCTGCCGCCCGTCTTTCTCTCTCTCGCGCTCTCTCTCTCTCTCTCTCTCTCTCTCTCTCTCTCTCTCTCTGCCAAGCAGAAGGTCGACTTCAGAGGCAGCCTGACAAACGTACAATTTGCCCCTGAACGCTACCCCGGGTTTTGTAAGACACAAGGACAGTTTGGCCCATCCCCGGGAATTACGTCGTTGAGGCCAATTCAGCCCACGCAGGACTACCCTGGTGCCAAAGTCTTATCAGCGAAGGTCCAGGGTGCTGCCTGAGTCTCTTTTCGTTGGTCAGAAACTACAAGTGCATGTGCTGGGTTCAATTTTGATATTGGTTACCTAAAGCCAAGAGCATTGTTTTCCCGGCGGGAGAGCTGAAAGTGCGGCCTCAAAGTGTCCTGAGAAACAGTGCGGTTCCTCGTGTTCTCTTCACAAGTAGAATGGCTATGTGCGGGGAAAGGGAGTTTGCCTAGAGAAACACTCTGTTTACTAGGCCGTGCAGGAGGCCTCCGGGCGCCCTCTATCCATCAACGGAACACTCTACTGTTCCACAACGACCCAAGTGAGGTTCGGGTATTCCCTCCACGAATTGACGCGTGCAGAGGTTTTCCAGGAAACCTTAGGCGAGTAGTGCATTGAAGTTAGTAGGCCTTTCCTAGGGTCCCCGCTGCCTCACCACGTCCCTTGGAAGAACACTGTGTACCGAAACTCTTCTTGGCCCCCTGAGCACCTTTCCGCTGTCAAAGTCCTCCGGATCCCCTCTTTGCATGCAGACTGAGAAGCGACAAAGTCTCCTCTTTGCTGTAGAGCTAGATAGCCACGACATTCAAAAGTGCCCCTGAACAGAGGTGTAGAAGGTCCTAGGTGGCATGCCAGGGGCTCCCACTGCTGACGCTGAGGAGCCATGGGAGACACGGTGCGTAGTGTTCATTCTGGGTGTACTTACCTACCGGCTCTTCCTGGCAAGCTCTAACTCGACCTTTGATGCAGTCTGGAAAATGGACAGTTTCCCCCCCTGAACACTGCTAGGCTTTTGGCAGGTTCGGGGAGCACCTAAATCTGATACCTGGCACCTTTAAGAGTTCATGCCATTCGCACAGCGCACAACTAACTCCCTGGCTACAAAATTATTCAGAGAAGGTGCCACCGTCCTCCTTGGGTCCCCTTTGGTTCCTGAGAAACTACACGCACGTGGGCTGTGTGCAACTCTGAGACCGGGACCCTTAGAGAACTGTAGTACCACCCAACGGGAAAGAAGGATCGTTCAGCGTGAAAGCTGCCTGAAATACAGTGCTCTGTCAGTCCATTCTTGCATGCTGGAATGTCTTTGGAAGGAAAGTGGAATTTTCTTGAGAGCGGTGGTGGGTTTCCGCTTCCATTCCTGGGGCATCCCAGAGCCGCCTTCACACAGAAGGAACACGACACTGAGCGCCAAGCGGAAGGCAAGGTCCGGGAATTGCATCCACAAATGCCAGGCAGGCGTGCAGCATTTCCCAGGGAGCCCTACTCAAAGCAGTGGCTAAATGCTAGTGGGCTTTTCAGGACTCCTGGGACTCCCGCGCCCTCACCACGTCTCACGGCAACACCATGTGTACCGGTTGTCACGTCTTAGGCGACCTACCAACGTACAGGCACCTAGGCCCTTCGCATCGTCTCTTGGAACGAAGAGGGAATGCAAGGCAAAAAACACTGCTCTCTTTGTTGCGCCGTTGGATTGCCCATCTTTCAAAAGTCCTCCCGAACACGGCTCTGGCAGGTCTTAGGTGGACCGCAAGTGGTCCCCGCTGCTGAACCAGGACGGCAATGGAAACACCCTCTGCTTAGCGTTCGCACTGGGAACACGAAGCTGCCCTCGCTTGCCAAGCAGACCGTCGACTTTAGGCGCGGCCTGACAAACGGACTTGTTGCCCCTGCAACACTGCCTGAGCTCTGGTAGGATAAAAGGACACTTTTGGGCCTCACCTAAGGAATTACGTCGGTCACGCCTTTCAGCTCCCTGTGTGCCAAAGTTTTATCAGGGAAGGTCCAGGGTGCTCCTTGAGTCTCTTTTCGCCGGTCAGAAGCTACACGTACGTGTGCTGCGTCAAGTCTGACCTAGGGGCCTAATGAGAAAAGCATTATTTTCCCAACGGGAAAGCGGGACACTTGCGGCCTCAGATTCAAGTGAGAAACAGCGTTGTTGCCCGTCCCCTCTTCACAGTGGTAATGCCGAGTGATTGAACGGCAGGTTTCCTAGGCTAACAGACAGTTTCCTACTCGTTGCAGGAGGCCTCCAGCAGCCCTTGTTCACATAACGGGAAAGCCAGACCTGTCCCCCAGGCTCCACGTAATGTCAGGGTTTCCACGCACGACTTGACGTGTACGAACGATTTCCATGAACCCTTAGGGAAAGCAGCGCATTAACGCTGGAATGCTTCTCCTAGGACTCCCTCTGCCCCACCATGTCCCTTTGGAGGAACGCTGTGCACTCAATGACTCCTGTTGACCGATTGAGCACCGTTCGGCGAGCCAGGTACCTCCGGATCATCTCTTGGAACGCAGTGTGAAAGGTAGCAAACTGTTGCCTTCGTTGGATAGAGAGATTGACAAGGCTTTCAACTGTGCCCCGACCCGAGTTCTGGAAAGTCTTCGGTGTGATGCCAGTGGCTCTCAGGGCTGACCCTGAGCTGCGATGTAACAAACTGTGCTGACTGTTCATTCTCCGCTTACATACCTGCCGTCTCTCCCTGCCCAGCAGAAGCTCGACTTTAGATGCCGTCTGGAAAATGAACGGTTTCCTCCTGAAGCCTGCTAGTCTTTTGGCAGGTTCAAGGACACCCAGATCTAGCTAGCGCCTTGAAACGCCTATGTCACTCGGACCGTGCTCATCTCCCTGCGCAAGATACTATTCTGAGAAGGTACCACAGTGCTTCTTGTGTCTCTTCTGGTGCTTGAGAAACTACACGTACGTGGGGCTGCGTTCAACTTTGATGCCGGGACCTTAGGAGAAACGTTGGATTGTCCCTAGTTGAACGAAGAATCCTCGTAGCCTCCAAGGTGCCTAAACACAGCGTTCCGCGAGTCTTCCCTTGCATGCTGGAACGTGTCTCAAAGGAAAGGGTGCTATGCAAGAAAGAAGAAAGGTCTTTCCACTTCCTTGCCTGAGGCGTGCCAGAGCCCCCTTCGCATAAAGGGCAGACCACACTGGTCACGAAGATCCAAACAAGGTCCGGCAACGGCATCCACAGTGCCTGCAGGCATGCAGCATTTGCCCAGAAGCCTTAGTCAAAGCAGTGGCTTGACGCTAGGGTGCTGGTTCAGGACTCCTAGGACTCCTGGGTCCTCACCACCTCGCATGGAAAAACACTGTGTACCCAATGTGTACCCAATTCTTAGGGGACCCAACCAAGTACAGGTACCTGGGCCCTTCGGATCGTTTCTCTGCAAGAAGAATGAAAGGCGACACTCTGCTCCCTTCGCTGCCCGTCTAGACTGCCGAGCTTCCAAAAGTCCTCCCGAGCACAGGCCTCGCAGGTCTTCGGTGTTATGCCAATGATCCCCACTGCTGAACCACTGCTGCTACGAAGAAACACTGTGTTTACGGTTCATGCTGGGAACACTTCCCTGCCGCCCGTCTTTCTCTCTCTCGCGCTCTCTCTCTCTCTCTCTCTCTCTCTCTCTCTCTCTCTCTCTCTGCCAAGCAGAAGGTCGACTTCAGAGGCAGCCTGACAAACGTACAATTTGCCCCTGAACGCTACCCCGGGTTTTGTAAGACACAAGGACAGTTTGGCCCATCCCCGGGAATTACGTCGTTGAAGCCAATTCAGCCCACGCAGGACTACCCTGGTGCCAAAGTCTTATCAGCGAAGGTCCAGGGTGCTGCCTGAGTCTCTTTTCGTTGGTCAGAAACTACAAGTGCATGTGCTGGGTTCAATTTTGATATTGGTTACCTAAAGCCAAGAGCATTGTTTTCCCGGCGGGAGAGCTGAAAGTGCGGCCTCAAAGTGTCCTGAGAAACAGTGCGGTTCCTCGTGTTCTCTTCACAAGTAGAATGGCTATGTGCGGGGAAAGGGAGTTTGCCTAGAGAAACACTCTGTTTACTAGGCCGTGCAGGAGGCCTCCGGGCGCCCTCTATCCATCAACGGAACACTCTACTGTTCCACAACGACCCAAGTGAGGTTCGGGTATTCCCTCCACGAATTGACGCGTGCAGAGGTTTTCCAGGAAACCTTAGGCGAGTAGTGCATTGAAGTTAGTAGGCCTTTCCTAGGGTCCCCGCTGCCTCACCACGTCCCTTGGAAGAACACTGTGTACCGAAACTCTTCTTGGCCCCCTGAGCACCTTTCCGCTGTCAAAGTCCTCCGGATCCCCTCTTTGCATGCAGACTGAGAAGCGACAAAGTCTCCTCTTTGCTGTAGAGCTAGATAGCCACGACATTCAAAAGTGCCCCTGAACAGAGGTGTAGAAGGTCCTAGGTGGCATGCCAGGGGCTCCCACTGCTGACGCTGAGGAGCCATGGGAGACACGGTGCGTAGTGTTCATTCTGGGTGTACTTACCTACCGGCTCTTCCTGGCAAGCTCTAACTCGACCTTTGATGCAGTCTGGAAAATGGACAGTTTCCCCCCCTGAACACTGCTAGGCTTTTGGCAGGTTCGGGGAGCACCTAAATCTGATACCTGGCACCTTTAAGAGTTCATGCCATTCGCACAGCGCACAACTAACTCCCTGGCTACAAAATTATTCAGAGAAGGTGCCACCGTCCTCCTTGGGTCCCCTTTGGTTCCTGAGAAACTACACGCACGTGGGCTGTGTGCAACTCTGAGACCGGGACCCTTAGAGAACTGTAGTACCACCCAACGGGAAAGAAGGATCGTTCAGCGTGAAAGCTGCCTGAAATACAGTGCTCTGTCAGTCCATTCTTGCATGCTGGAATGTCTTTGGAAGGAAAGTGGAATTTTCTTGAGAGCGGTGGTGGGTTTCCGCTTCCATTCCTGGGGCATCCCAGAGCCGCCTTCACACAGAAGGAACACGACACTGAGCGCCAAGCGGAAGGCAAGGTCCGGGAATTGCATCCACAAATGCCAGGCAGGCGTGCAGCATTTCCCAGGGAGCCCTACTCAAAGCAGTGGCTAAATGCTAGTGGGCTTTTCAGGACTCCTGGGACTCCCGCGCCCTCACCACGTCTCACGGCAACACCATGTGTACCGGTTGTCACGTCTTAGGCGACCTACCAACGTACAGGCACCTAGGCCCTTCGCATCGTCTCTTGGAACGAAGAGGGAATGCAAGGCAAAAAACACTGCTCTCTTTGTTGCGCCGTTGGATTGCCCATCTTTCAAAAGTCCTCCCGAACACGGCTCTGGCAGGTCTTAGGTGGACCGCAAGTGGTCCCCGCTGCTGAACCAGGACGGCAATGGAAACACCCTCTGCTTAGCGTTCGCACTGGGAACACGAAGCTGCCCTCGCTTGCCAAGCAGACCGTCGACTTTAGGCGCGGCCTGACAAACGGACTTGTTGCCCCTGCAACACTGCCTGAGCTCTGGTAGGATAAAAGGACACTTTTGGGCCTCACCTAAGGAATTACGTCGGTCACGCCTTTCAGCTCCCTGTGTGCCAAAGTTTTATCAGGGAAGGTCCAGGGTGCTCCTTGAGTCTCTTTTCGCCGGTCAGAAGCTACACGTACGTGTGCTGCGTCAAGTCTGACCTAGGGGCCTAATGAGAAAAGCATTATTTTCCCAACGGGAAAGCGGGACACTTGCGGCCTCAGATTCAAGTGAGAAACAGCGTTGTTGCCCGTCCCCTCTTCACAGTGGTAATGCCGAGTGATTGAACGGCAGGTTTCCTAGGCTAACAGACAGTTTCCTACTCGTTGCAGGAGGCCTCCAGCAGCCCTTGTTCACATAACGGGAAAGCCAGACCTGTCCCCCAGGCTCCACGTAATGTCAGGGTTTCCACGCACGACTTGACGTGTACGAACGATTTCCATGAACCCTTAGGGAAAGCAGCGCATTAACGCTGGAATGCTTCTCCTAGGACTCCCTCTGCCCCACCATGTCCCTTTGGAGGAACGCTGTGCACTCAATGACTCCTGTTGACCGATTGAGCACCGTTCGGCGAGCCAGGTACCTCCGGATCATCTCTTGGAACGCAGTGTGAAAGGTAGCAAACTGTTGCCTTCGTTGGATAGAGAGATTGACAAGGCTTTCAACTGTGCCCCGACCCGAGTTCTGGAAAGTCTTCGGTGTGATGCCAGTGGCTCTCAGGGCTGACCCTGAGCTGCGATGTAACAAACTGTGCTGACTGTTCATTCTCCGCTTACATACCTGCCGTCTCTCCCTGCCCAGCAGAAGCTCGACTTTAGATGCCGTCTGGAAAATGAACGGTTTCCTCCTGAAGCCTGCTAGTCTTTTGGCAGGTTCAAGGACACCCAGATCTAGCTAGCGCCTTGAAACGCCTATGTCACTCGGACCGTGCTCATCTCCCTGCGCAAGATACTATTCTGAGAAGGTACCACAGTGCTTCTTGTGTCTCTTCTGGTGCTTGAGAAACT
Organism: Orcinus orca; assembly: GCF_937001465.1. Lineage (NCBI taxonomy): Eukaryota > Metazoa > Chordata > Mammalia > Artiodactyla > Delphinidae > Orcinus > Orcinus orca. The sequence goes on from NC_064563.1 coordinate 37,419,561, forward strand.
ACACGTACGTGGGGCTGCGTTCAACTTTGATGCCGGGACCTTAGGAGAAACGTTGGATTGTCCCTAGTTGAACGAAGAATCCTCGTAGCCTCCAAGGTGCCTAAACACAGCGTTCCGCGAGTCTTCCCTTGCATGCTGGAACGTGTCTCAAAGGAAAGGGTGCTATGCAAGAAAGAAGAAAGGTCTTTCCACTTCCTTGCCTGAGGCGTGCCAGAGCCCCCTTCGCATAAAGGGCAGACCACACTGGTCACGAAGATCCAAACAAGGTCCGGCAACGGCATCCACAGTGCCTGCAGGCATGCAGCATTTGCCCAGAAGCCTTAGTCAAAGCAGTGGCTTGACGCTAGGGTGCTGGTTCAGGACTCCTAGGACTCCTGGGTCCTCACCACCTCGCATGGAAAAACACTGTGTACCCAATGTGTACCCAATTCTTAGGGGACCCAACCAAGTACAGGTACCTGGGCCCTTCGGATCGTTTCTCTGCAAGAAGAATGAAAGGCGACACTCTGCTCCCTTCGCTGCCCGTCTAGACTGCCGAGCTTCCAAAAGTCCTCCCGAGCACAGGCCTCGCAGGTCTTCGGTGTTATGCCAATGATCCCCACTGCTGAACCACTGCTGCTACGAAGAAACACTGTGTTTACGGTTCATGCTGGGAACACTTCCCTGCCGCCCGTCTTTCTCTCTCTCGCGCTCTCTCTCTCTCTCTCTCTCTCTCTCTCTCTCTGCCAAGCAGAAGGTCGACTTCAGAGGCAGCCTGACAAACGTACAATTTGCCCCTGAACGCTACCCCGGGTTTTGTAAGACACAAGGACAGTTTGGCCCATCCCCGGGAATTACGTCGTTGAGGCCATTCAGCCCACGCAGGACTACCCTGGTGCCAAAGTCTTATCAGCGAAGGTCCAGGGTGCTGCCTGAGTCTCTTTTCGTTGGTCAGAAACTACAAGTGCATGTGCTGGGTTCAATTTTGATATTGGTTACCTAAAGCCAAGAGCATTGTTTTCCCGGCGGGAGAGCTGAAAGTGCGGCCTCAAAGTGTCCTGAGAAACAGTGCGGTTCCTCGTGTTCTCTTCACAAGTAGAATGGCTATGTGCGGGGAAAGGGAGTTTGCCTAGAGAAACACTCTGTTTACTAGGCCGTGCAGGAGGCCTCCGGGCGCCCTCTATCCATCAACGGAACACTCTACTGTTCCACAACGACCCAAGTGAGGTTCGGGTATTCCCTCCACGAATTGACGCGTGCAGAGGTTTTCCAGGAAACCTTAGGCGAGTAGTGCATTGAAGTTAGTAGGCCTTTCCTAGGGTCCCCGCTGCCTCACCACGTCCCTTGGAAGAACACTGTGTACCGAAACTCTTCTTGGCCCCCTGAGCACCTTTCCGCTGTCAAAGTCCTCCGGATCCCCTCTTTGCATGCAGACTGAGAAGCGACAAAGTCTCCTCTTTGCTGTAGAGCTAGATAGCCACGACATTCAAAAGTGCCCCTGAACAGAGGTGTAGAAGGTCCTAGGTGGCATGCCAGGGGCTCCCACTGCTGACGCTGAGGAGCCATGGGAGACACGGTGCGTAGTGTTCATTCTGGGTGTACTTACCTACCGGCTCTTCCTGGCAAGCTCTAACTCGACCTTTGATGCAGTCTGGAAAATGGACAGTTTCCCCCCCTGAACACTGCTAGGCTTTTGGCAGGTTCGGGGAGCACCTAAATCTGATACCTGGCACCTTTAAGAGTTCATGCCATTCGCACAGCGCACAACTAACTCCCTGGCTACAAAATTATTCAGAGAAGGTGCCACCGTCCTCCTTGGGTCCCCTTTGGTTCCTGAGAAACTACACGCACGTGGGCTGTGTGCAACTCTGAGACCGGGACCCTTAGAGAACTGTAGTACCACCCAACGGGAAAGAAGGATCGTTCAGCGTGAAAGCTGCCTGAAATACAGTGCTCTGTCAGTCCATTCTTGCATGCTGGAATGTCTTTGGAAGGAAAGTGGAATTTTCTTGAGAGCGGTGGTGGGTTTCCGCTTCCATTCCTGGGGCATCCCAGAGCCGCCTTCACACAGAAGGAACACGACACTGAGCGCCAAGCGGAAGGCAAGGTCCGGGAATTGCATCCACAAATGCCAGGCAGGCGTGCAGCATTTCCCAGGGAGCCCTACTCAAAGCAGTGGCTAAATGCTAGTGGGCTTTTCAGGACTCCTGGGACTCCCGCGCCCTCACCACGTCTCACGGCAACACCATGTGTACCGGTTGTCACGTCTTAGGCGACCTACCAACGTACAGGCACCTAGGCCCTTCGCATCGTCTCTTGGAACGAAGAGGGAATGCAAGGCAAAAAACACTGCTCTCTTTGTTGCGCCGTTGGATTGCCCATCTTTCAAAAGTCCTCCCGAACACGGCTCTGGCAGGTCTTAGGTGGACCGCAAGTGGTCCCCGCTGCTGAACCAGGACGGCAATGGAAACACCCTCTGCTTAGCGTTCGCACTGGGAACACGAAGCTGCCCTCGCTTGCCAAGCAGACCGTCGACTTTAGGCGCGGCCTGACAAACGGACTTGTTGCCCCTGCAACACTGCCTGAGCTCTGGTAGGATAAAAGGACACTTTTGGGCCTCACCTAAGGAATTACGTCGGTCACGCCTTTCAGCTCCCTGTGTGCCAAAGTTTTATCAGGGAAGGTCCAGGGTGCTCCTTGAGTCTCTTTTCGCCGGTCAGAAGCTACACGTACGTGTGCTGCGTCAAGTCTGACCTAGGGGCCTAATGAGAAAAGCATTATTTTCCCAACGGGAAAGCGGGACACTTGCGGCCTCAGATTCAAGTGAGAAACAGCGTTGTTGCCCGTCCCCTCTTCACAGTGGTAATGCCGAGTGATTGAACGGCAGGTTTCCTAGGCTAACAGACAGTTTCCTACTCGTTGCAGGAGGCCTCCAGCAGCCCTTGTTCACATAACGGGAAAGCCAGACCTGTCCCCCAGGCTCCACGTAATGTCAGGGTTTCCACGCACGACTTGACGTGTACGAACGATTTCCATGAACCCTTAGGGAAAGCAGCGCATTAACGCTGGAATGCTTCTCCTAGGACTCCCTCTGCCCCACCATGTCCCTTTGGAGGAACGCTGTGCACTCAATGACTCCTGTTGACCGATTGAGCACCGTTCGGCGAGCCAGGTACCTCCGGATCATCTCTTGGAACGCAGTGTGAAAGGTAGCAAACTGTTGCCTTCGTTGGATAGAGAGATTGACAAGGCTTTCAACTGTGCCCCGACCCGAGTTCTGGAAAGTCTTCGGTGTGATGCCAGTGGCTCTCAGGGCTGACCCTGAGCTGCGATGTAACAAACTGTGCTGACTGTTCATTCTCCGCTTACATACCTGCCGTCTCTCCCTGCCCAGCAGAAGCTCGACTTTAGATGCCGTCTGGAAAATGAACGGTTTCCTCCTGAAGCCTGCTAGTCTTTTGGCAGGTTCAAGGACACCCAGATCTAGCTAGCGCCTTGAAACGCCTATGTCACTCGGACCGTGCTCATCTCCCTGCGCAAGATACTATTCTGAGAAGGTACCACAGTGCTTCTTGTGTCTCTTCTGGTGCTTGAGAAACTACACGTACGTGGGGCTGCGTTCAACTTTGATGCCGGGACCTTAGGAGAAACGTTGGATTGTCCCTAGTTGAACGAAGAATCCTCGTAGCCTCCAAGGTGCCTAAACACAGCGTTCCGCGAGTCTTCCCTTGCATGCTGGAACGTGTCTCAAAGGAAAGGGTGCTATGCAAGAAAGAAGAAAGGTCTTTCCACTTCCTTGCCTGAGGCGTGCCAGAGCCCCCTTCGCATAAAGGGCAGACCACACTGGTCACGAAGATCCAAACAAGGTCCGGCAACGGCATCCACAGTGCCTGCAGGCATGCAGCATTTGCCCAGAAGCCTTAGTCAAAGCAGTGGCTTGACGCTAGGGTGCTGGTTCAGGACTCCTAGGACTCCTGGGTCCTCACCACCTCGCATGGAAAAACACTGTGTACCCAATGTGTACCCAATTCTTAGGGGACCCAACCAAGTACAGGTACCTGGGCCCTTCGGATCGTTTCTCTGCAAGAAGAATGAAAGGCGACACTCTGCTCCCTTCGCTGCCCGTCTAGACTGCCGAGCTTCCAAAAGTCCTCCCGAGCACAGGCCTCGCAGGTCTTCGGTGTTATGCCAATGATCCCCACTGCTGAACCACTGCTGCTACGAAGAAACACTGTGTTTACGGTTCATGCTGGGAACACTTCCCTGCCGCCCGTCTTTCTCTCTCTCGCGCTCTCTCTCTCTCTCTCTCTCTCTCTCTCTCTGCCAAGCAGAAGGTCGACTTCAGAGGCAGCCTGACAAACGTACAATTTGCCCCTGAACGCTACCCCGGGTTTTGTAAGACACAAGGACAGTTTGGCCCATCCCCGGGAATTACGTCGTTGAGGCCATTCAGCCCACGCAGGACTACCCTGGTGCCAAAGTCTTATCAACGAAGGTCCAGGGTGCTGCCTGAGTCTCTTTTCGTTGGTCAGAAACTACAAGTGCATGTGCTGGGTTCAATTTTGATATTGGTTACCTAAAGCCAAGAGCATTGTTTTCCCGGCGGGAGAGCTGAAAGTGCGGCCTCAAAGTGTCCTGAGAAACAGTGCGGTTCCTCGTGTTCTCTTCACAAGTAGAATGGCTATGTGCGGGGAAAGGGAGTTTGCCTAGAGAAACACTCTGTTTACTAGGCCGTGCAGGAGGCCTCCGGGCGCCCTCTATCCATCAACGGAACACTCTACTGTTCCACAACGACCCAAGTGAGGTTCGGGTATTCCCTCCACGAATTGACGCGTGCAGAGGTTTTCCAGGAAACCTTAGGCGAGTAGTGCATTGAAGTTAGTAGGCCTTTCCTAGGGTCCCCGCTGCCTCACCACGTCCCTTGGAAGAACACTGTGTACCGAAACTCTTCTTGGCCCCCTGAGCACCTTTCCGCTGTCAAAGTCCTCCGGATCCCCTCTTTGCATGCAGACTGAGAAGCGACAAAGTCTCCTCTTTGCTGTAGAGCTAGATAGCCACGACATTCAAAAGTGCCCCTGAACAGAGGTGTAGAAGGTCCTAGGTGGCATGCCAGGGGCTCCCACTGCTGACGCTGAGGAGCCATGGGAGACACGGTGCGTAGTGTTCATTCTGGGTGTACTTACCTACCGGCTCTTCCTGGCAAGCTCTAACTCGACCTTTGATGCAGTCTGGAAAATGGACAGTTTCCCCCCCTGAACACTGCTAGGCTTTTGGCAGGTTCGGGGAGCACCTAAATCTGATACCTGGCACCTTTAAGAGTTCATGCCATTCGCACAGCGCACAACTAACTCCCTGGCTACAAAATTATTCAGAGAAGGTGCCACCGTCCTCCTTGGGTCCCCTTTGGTTCCTGAGAAACTACACGCACGTGGGCTGTGTGCAACTCTGAGACCGGGACCCTTAGAGAACTGTAGTACCACCCAACGGGAAAGAAGGATCGTTCAGCGTGAAAGCTGCCTGAAATACAGTGCTCTGTCAGTCCATTCTTGCATGCTGGAATGTCTTTGGAAGGAAAGTGGAATTTTCTTGAGAGCGGTGGTGGGTTTCCGCTTCCATTCCTGGGGCATCCCAGAGCCGCCTTCACACAGAAGGAACACGACACTGAGCGCCAAGCGGAAGGCAAGGTCCGGGAATTGCATCCACAAATGCCAGGCAGGCGTGCAGCATTTCCCAGGGAGCCCTACTCAAAGCAGTGGCTAAATGCTAGTGAGCTTTTCAGGACTCCTGGGACTCCCGCGCCCTCACCACGTCTCACGGCAACACCATGTGTACCGGTTGTCACGTCTTAGGCGACCTACCAACGTACAGGCACCTAGGCCCTTCGCATCGTCTCTTGGAACGAAGAGGGAATGCAAGGCAAAAAACACTGCTCTCTTTGTTGCGCCGTTGGATTGCCCATCTTTCAAAAGTCCTCCCGAACACGGCTCTGGCAGGTCTTAGGTGGACCGCAAGTGGTCCCCGCTGCTGAACCAGGACGGCAATGGAAACACCCTCTGCTTAGCGTTCGCACTGGGAACACGAAGCTGCCCTCGCTTGCCAAGCAGACCGTCGACTTTAGGCGCGGCCTGACAAACGGACTTGTTGCCCCTGCAACACTGCCTGAGCTCTGGTAGGATAAAAGGACACTTTTGGGCCTCACCTAAGGAATTACGTCGGTCACGCCTTTCAGCTCCCTGTGTGCCAAAGTTTTATCAGGGAAGGTCCAGGGTGCTCCTTGAGTCTCTTTTCGCCGGTCAGAAGCTACACGTACGTGTGCTGCGTCAAGTCTGACCTAGGGGCCTAATGAGAAAAGCATTATTTTCCCAACGGGAAAGCGGGACACTTGCGGCCTCAGATTCAAGTGAGAAACAGCGTTGTTGCCCGTCCCCTCTTCACAGTGGTAATGCCGAGTGATTGAACGGCAGGTTTCCTAGGCTAACAGACAGTTTCCTACTCGTTGCAGGAGGCCTCCAGCAGCCCTTGTTCACATAACGGGAAAGCCAGACCTGTCCCCCAGGCTCCACGTAATGTCAGGGTTTCCACGCACGACTTGACGTGTACGAACGATTTCCATGAACCCTTAGGGAAAGCAGCGCATTAACGCTGGAATGCTTCTCCTAGGACTCCCTCTGCCCCACCATGTCCCTTTGGAGGAACGCTGTGCACTCAATGACTCCTGTTGACCGATTGAGCACCGTTCGGCGAGCCAGGTACCTCCGGATCATCTCTTGGAACGCAGTGTGAAAGGTAGCAAACTGTTGCCTTCGTTGGATAGAGAGATTGACAAGGCTTTCAACTGTGCCCCGACCCGAGTTCTGGAAAGTCTTCGGTGTGATGCCAGTGGCTCTCAGGGCTGACCCTGAGCTGCGATGTAACAAACTGTGCTGACTGTTCATTCTCCGCTTACATACCTGCCGTCTCTCCCTGCCCAGCAGAAGCTCGACTTTAGATGCCGTCTGGAAAATGAACGGTTTCCTCCTGAAGCCTGCTAGTCTTTTGGCAGGTTCAAGGACACCCAGATCTAGCTAGCGCCTTGAAACGCCTATGTCACTCGGACCGTGCTCATCTCCCTGCGCAAGATACTATTCTGAGAAGGTACCACAGTGCTTCTTGTGTCTCTTCTGGTGCTTGAGAAACTACACGTACGTGGGGCTGCGTTCAACTTTGATGCCGGGACCTTAGGAGAAACGTTGGATTGTCCCTAGTTGAACGAAGAATCCTCGTAGCCTCCAAGGTGCCTAAACACAGCGTTCCGCGAGTCTTCCCTTGCATGCTGGAACGTGTCTCAAAGGAAAGGGTGCTATGCAAGAAAGAAGAAAGGTCTTTCCACTTCCTTGCCTGAGGCGTGCCAGAGCCCCCTTCGCATAAAGGGCAGACCACACTGGTCACGAAGATCCAAACAAGGTCCGGCAACGGCATCCACAGTGCCTGCAGGCATGCAGCATTTGCCCAGAAGCCTTAGTCAAAGCAGTGGCTTGACGCTAGGGTGCTGGTTCAGGACTCCTAGGACTCCTGGGTCCTCACCACCTCGCATGGAAAAACACTGTGTACCCAATGTGTACCCAATTCTTAGGGGACCCAACCAAGTACAGGTACCTGGGCCCTTCGGATCGTTTCTCTGCAAGAAGAATGAAAGGCGACACTCTGCTCCCTTCGCTGCCCGTCTAGACTGCCGAGCTTCCAAAAGTCCTCCCGAGCACAGGCCTCGCAGGTCTTCGGTGTTATGCCAATGATCCCCACTGCTGAACCACTGCTGCTACGAAGAAACACTGTGTTTACGGTTCATGCTGGGAACACTTCCCTGCCGCCCGTCTTTCTCTCTCTCGCGCTCTCTCTCTCTCTCTCTCTCTCTCTCTCTCTGCCAAGCAGAAGGTCGACTTCAGAGGCAGCCTGACAAACGTACAATTTGCCCCTGAACGCTACCCCGGGTTTTGTAAGACACAAGGACAGTTTGGCCCATCCCCGGGAATTACGTCGTTGAGGCCATTCAGCCCACGCAGGACTACCCTGGTGCCAAAGTCTTATCAACGAAGGTCCAGGGTGCTGCCTGAGTCTCTTTTCGTTGGTCAGAAACTACAAGTGCATGTGCTGGGTTCAATTTTGATATTGGTTACCTAAAGCCAAGAGCATTGTTTTCCCGGCGGGAGAGCTGAAAGTGCGGCCTCAAAGTGTCCTGAGAAACAGTGCGGTTCCTCGTGTTCTCTTCACAAGTAGAATGGCTATGTGCGGGGAAAGGGAGTTTGCCTAGAGAAACACTCTGTTTACTAGGCCGTGCAGGAGGCCTCCGGGCGCCCTCTATCCATCAACGGAACACTCTACTGTTCCACAACGACCCAAGTGAGGTTCGGGTATTCCCTCCACGAATTGACGCGTGCAGAGGTTTTCCAGGAAACCTTAGGCGAGTAGTGCATTGAAGTTAGTAGGCCTTTCCTAGGGTCCCCGCTGCCTCACCACGTCCCTTGGAAGAACACTGTGTACCGAAACTCTTCTTGGCCCCCTGAGCACCTTTCCGCTGTCAAAGTCCTCCGGATCCCCTCTTTGCATGCAGACTGAGAAGCGACAAAGTCTCCTCTTTGCTGTAGAGCTAGATAGCCACGACATTCAAAAGTGCCCCTGAACAGAGGTGTAGAAGGTCCTAGGTGGCATGCCAGGGGCTCCCACTGCTGACGCTGAGGAGCCATGGGAGACACGGTGCGTAGTGTTCATTCTGGGTGTACTTACCTACCGGCTCTTCCTGGCAAGCTCTAACTCGACCTTTGATGCAGTCTGGAAAATGGACAGTTTCCCCCCCTGAACACTGCTAGGCTTTTGGCAGGTTCGGGGAGCACCTAAATCTGATACCTGGCACCTTTAAGAGTTCATGCCATTCGCACAGCGCACAACTAACTCCCTGGCTACAAAATTATTCAGAGAAGGTGCCACCGTCCTCCTTGGGTCCCCTTTGGTTCCTGAGAAACTACACGCACGTGGGCTGTGTGCAACTCTGAGACCGGGACCCTTAGAGAACTGTAGTACCACCCAACGGGAAAGAAGGATCGTTCAGCGTGAAAGCTGCCTGAAATACAGTGCTCTGTCAGTCCATTCTTGCATGCTGGAATGTCTTTGGAAGGAAAGTGGAATTTTCTTGAGAGCGGTGGTGGGTTTCCGCTTCCATTCCTGGGGCATCCCAGAGCCGCCTTCACACAGAAGGAACACGACACTGAGCGCCAAGCGGAAGGCAAGGTCCGGGAATTGCATCCACAAATGCCAGGCAGGCGTGCAGCATTTCCCAGGGAGCCCTACTCAAAGCAGTGGCTAAATGCTAGTGGGCTTTTCAGGACTCCTGGGACTCCCGCGCCCTCACCACGTCTCACGGCAACACCATGTGTACCGGTTGTCACGTCTTAGGCGACCTACCAACGTACAGGCACCTAGGCCCTTCGCATCGTCTCTTGGAACGAAGAGGGAATGCAAGGCAAAAAACACTGCTCTCTTTGTTGCGCCGTTGGATTGCCCATCTTTCAAAAGTCCTCCCGAACACGGCTCTGGCAGGTCTTAGGTGGACCGCAAGTGGTCCCCGCTGCTGAACCAGGACGGCAATGGAAACACCCTCTGCTTAGCGTTCGCACTGGGAACACGAAGCTGCCCTCGCTTGCCAAGCAGACCGTCGACTTTAGGCGCGGCCTGACAAACGGACTTGTTGCCCCTGCAACACTGCCTGAGCTCTGGTAGGATAAAAGGACACTTTTGGGCCTCACCTAAGGAATTACGTCGGTCACGCCTTTCAGCTCCCTGTGTGCCAAAGTTTTATCAGGGAAGGTCCAGGGTGCTCCTTGAGTCTCTTTTCGCCGGTCAGAAGCTACACGTACGTGTGCTGCGTCAAGTCTGACCTAGGGGCCTAATGAGAAAAGCATTATTTTCCCAACGGGAAAGCGGGACACTTGCGGCCTCAGATTCAAGTGAGAAACAGCGTTGTTGCCCGTCCCCTCTTCACAGTGGTAATGCCGAGTGATTGAACGGCAGGTTTCCTAGGCTAACAGACAGTTTCCTACTCGTTGCAGGAGGCCTCCAGCAGCCCTTGTTCACATAACGGGAAAGCCAGACCTGTCCCCCAGGCTCCACGTAATGTCAGGGTTTCCACGCACGACTTGACGTGTACGAACGATTTCCATGAACCCTTAGGGAAAGCAGCGCATTAACGCTGGAATGCTTCTCCTAGGACTCCCTCTGCCCCACCATGTCCCTTTGGAGGAACGCTGTGCACTCAATGACTCCTGTTGACCGATTGAGCACCGTTCGGCGAGCCAGGTACCTCCGGATCATCTCTTGGAACGCAGTGTGAAAGGTAGCAAACTGTTGCCTTCGTTGGATAGAGAGATTGACAAGGCTTTCAACTGTGCCCCGACCCGAGTTCTGGAAAGTCTTCGGTGTGATGCCAGTGGCTCTCAGGGCTGACCCTGAGCTGCGATGTAACAAACTGTGCTGACTGTTCATTCTCCGCTTACATACCTGCCGTCTCTCCCTGCCCAGCAGAAGCTCGACTTTAGATGCCGTCTGGAAAATGAACGGTTTCCTCCTGAAGCCTGCTAGTCTTTTGGCAGGTTCAAGGACACCCAGATCTAGCTAGCGCCTTGAAACGCCTATGTCACTCGGACCGTGCTCATCTCCCTGCGCAAGATACTATTCTGAGAAGGTACCACAGTGCTTCTTGTGTCTCTTCTGGTGCTTGAGAAACTACACGTACGTGGGGCTGCGTTCAACTTTGATGCCGGGACCTTAGGAGAAACGTTGGATTGTCCCTAGTTGAACGAAGAATCCTCGTAGCCTCCAAGGTGCCTAAACACAGCGTTCCGCGAGTCTTCCCTTGCATGCTGGAACGTGTCTCAAAGGAAAGGGTGCTATGCAAGAAAGAAGAAAGGTCTTTCCACTTCCTTGCCTGAGGCGTGCCAGAGCCCCCTTCGTATAAAGGGCAGACCACACTGGTCACGAAGATCCAAACAAGGTCCGGCAACGGCATCCACAGTGCCTGCAGGCATGCAGCATTTGCCCAGAAGCCTTAGTCAAAGCAGTGGCTTGACGCTAGGGTGCTGGTTCAGGACTCCTAGGACTCCTGGGTCCTCACCACCTCGCATGGAAAAACACTGTGTACCCAATGTGTACCCAATTCTTAGGGGACCCAACCAAGTACAGGTACCTGGGCCCTTCGGATCGTTTCTCTGCAAGAAGAATGAAAGGCGACACTCTGCTCCCTTCGCTGCCCGTCTAGACTGCCGAGCTTCCAAAAGTCCTCCCGAGCACAGGCCTCGCAGGTCTTCGGTGTTATGCCAATGATCCCCACTGCTGAACCACTGCTGCTACGAAGAAACACTGTGTTTACGGTTCATGCTGGGAACACTTCCCTGCCGCCCGTCTTTCTCTCTCTCGCGCTCTCTCTCTCTCTCTCTCTCTCTCTCTCTCTCTCTCTCTCTGCCAAGCAGAAGGTCGACTTCAGAGGCAGCCTGACAAACGTACAATTTGCCCCTGAACGCTACCCCGGGTTTTGTAAGACACAAGGACAGTTTGGCCCATCCCCGGGAATTACGTCGTTGAGGCCAATTCAGCCCACGCAGGACTACCCTGGTGCCAAAGTCTTATCAGCGAAGGTCCAGGGTGCTGCCTGAGTCTCTTTTCGTTGGTCAGAAACTACAAGTGCATGTGCTGGGTTCAATTTTGATATTGGTTACCTAAAGCCAAGAGCATTGTTTTCCCGGCGGGAGAGCTGAAAGTGCGGCCTCAAAGTGTCCTGAGAAACAGTGCGGTTCCTCGTGTTCTCTTCACAAGTAGAATGGCTATGTGCGGGGAAAGGGAGTTTGCCTAGAGAAACACTCTGTTTACTAGGCCGTGCAGGAGGCCTCCGGGCGCCCTCTATCCATCAACGGAACACTCTACTGTTCCACAACGACCCAAGTGAGGTTCGGGTATTCCCTCCACGAATTGACGCGTGCAGAGGTTTTCCAGGAAACCTTAGGCGAGTAGTGCATTGAAGTTAGTAGGCCTTTCCTAGGGTCCCCGCTGCCTCACCACGTCCCTTGGAAGAACACTGTGTACCGAAACTCTTCTTGGCCCCCTGAGCACCTTTCCGCTGTCAAAGTCCTCCGGATCCCCTCTTTGCATGCAGACTGAGAAGCGACAAAGTCTCCTCTTTGCTGTAGAGCTAGATAGCCACGACATTCAAAAGTGCCCCTGAACAGAGGTGTAGAAGGTCCTAGGTGGCATGCCAGGGGCTCCCACTGCTGACGCTGAGGAGCCATGGGAGACACGGTGCGTAGTGTTCATTCTGGGTGTACTTACCTACCGGCTCTTCCTGGCAAGCTCTAACTCGACCTTTGATGCAGTCTGGAAAATGGACAGTTTCCCCCCCTGAACACTGCTAGGCTTTTGGCAGGTTCGGGGAGCACCTAAATCTGATACCTGGCACCTTTAAGAGTTCATGCCATTCGCACAGCGCACAACTAACTCCCTGGCTACAAAATTATTCAGAGAAGGTGCCACCGTCCTCCTTGGGTCCCCTTTGGTTCCTGAGAAACTACACGCACGTGGGCTGTGTGCAACTCTGAGACCGGGACCCTTAGAGAACTGTAGTACCACCCAACGGGAAAGAAGGATCGTTCAGCGTGAAAGCTGCCTGAAATACAGTGCTCTGTCAGTCCATTCTTGCATGCTGGAATGTCTTTGGAAGGAAAGTGGAATTTTCTTGAGAGCGGTGGTGGGTTTCCGCTTCCATTCCTGGGGCATCCCAGAGCCGCCTTCACACAGAAGGAACACGACACTGAGCGCCAAGCGGAAGGCAAGGTCCGGGAATTGCATCCACAAATGCCAGGCAGGCGTGCAGCATTTCCCAGGGAGCCCTACTCAAAGCAGTGGCTAAATGCTAGTGGGCTTTTCAGGACTCCTGGGACTCCCGCGCCCTCACCACGTCTCACGGCAACACCATGTGTACCGGTTGTCACGTCTTAGGCGACCTACCAACGTACAGGCACCTAGGCCCTTCGCATCGTCTCTTGGAACGAAGAGGGAATGCAAGGCAAAAAACACTGCTCTCTTTGTTGCGCCGTTGGATTGCCCATCTTTCAAAAGTCCTCCCGAACACGGCTCTGGCAGGTCTTAGGTGGACCGCAAGTGGTCCCCGCTGCTGAACCAGGACGGCAATGGAAACACCCTCTGCTTAGCGTTCGCACTGGGAACACGAAGCTGCCCTCGCTTGCCAAGCAGACCGTCGACTTTAGGCGCGGCCTGACAAACGGACTTGTTGCCCCTGCAACACTGCCTGAGCTCTGGTAGGATAAAAGGACACTTTTGGGCCTCACCTAAGGAATTACGTCGGTCACGCCTTTCAGCTCCCTGTGTGCCAAAGTTTTATCAGGGAAGGTCCAGGGTGCTCCTTGAGTCTCTTTTCGCCGGTCAGAAGCTACACGTACGTGTGCTGCGTCAAGTCTGACCTAGGGGCCTAATGAGAAAAGCATTATTTTCCCAACGGGAAAGCGGGACACTTGCGGCCTCAGATTCAAGTGAGAAACAGCGTTGTTGCCCGTCCCCTCTTCACAGTGGTAATGCCGAGTGATTGAACGGCAGGTTTCCTAGGCTAACAGACAGTTTCCTACTCGTTGCAGGAGGCCTCCAGCAGCCCTTGTTCACATAACGGGAAAGCCAGACCTGTCCCCCAGGCTCCACGTAATGTCAGGGTTTCCACGCACGACTTGACGTGTACGAACGATTTCCATGAACCCTTAGGGAAAGCAGCGCATTAACGCTGGAATGCTTCTCCTAGGACTCCCTCTGCCCCACCATGTCCCTTTGGAGGAACGCTGTGCACTCAATGACTCCTGTTGACCGATTGAGCACCGTTCGGCGAGCCAGGTACCTCCGGATCATCTCTTGGAACGCAGTGTGAAAGGTAGCAAACTGTTGCCTTCGTTGGATAGAGAGATTGACAAGGCTTTCAACTGTGCCCCGACCCGAGTTCTGGAAAGTCTTCGGTGTGATGCCAGTGGCTCTCAGGGCTGACCCTGAGCTGCGATGTAACAAACTGTGCTGACTGTTCATTCTCCGCTTACATACCTGCCGTCTCTCCCTGCCCAGCAGAAGCTCGACTTTAGATGCCGTCTGGAAAATGAACGGTTTCCTCCTGAAGCCTGCTAGTCTTTTGGCAGGTTCAAGGACACCCAGATCTAGCTAGCGCCTTGAAACGCCTATGTCACTCGGACCGTGCTCATCTCCCTGCGCAAGATACTATTCTGAGAAGGTACCACAGTGCTTCTTGTGTCTCTTCTGGTGCTTGAGAAACTACACGTACGTGGGGCTGCGTTCAACTTTGATGCCGGGACCTTAGGAGAAACGTTGGATTGTCCCTAGTTGAACGAAGAATCCTCGTAGCCTCCAAGGTGCCTAAACACAGCGTTCCGCGAGTCTTCCCTTGCATGCTGGAACGTGTCTCAAAGGAAAGGGTGCTATGCAAGAAAGAAGAAAGGTCTTTCCACTTCCTTGCCTGAGGCGTGCCAGAGCCCCCTTCGCATAAAGGGCAGACCACACTGGTCACGAAGATCCAAACAAGGTCCGGCAACGGCATCCACAGTGCCTGCAGGCATGCAGCATTTGCCCAGAAGCCTTAGTCAAAGCAGTGGCTTGACGCTAGGGTGCTGGTTCAGGACTCCTAGGACTCCTGGGTCCTCACCACCTCGCATGGAAAAACACTGTGTACCCAATGTGTACCCAATTCTTAGGGGACCCAACCAAGTACAGGTACCTGGGCCCTTCGGATCGTTTCTCTGCAAGAAGAATGAAAGGCGACACTCTGCTCCCTTCGCTGCCCGTCTAGACTGCCGAGCTTCCAAAAGTCCTCCCGAGCACAGGCCTCGCAGGTCTTCGGTGTTATGCCAATGATCCCCACTGCTGAACCACTGCTGCTACGAAGAAACACTGTGTTTACGGTTCATGCTGGGAACACTTCCCTGCCGCCCGTCTTTCTCTCTCTCGCTCTCTCTCTCTCTCTCTCTCTCTCTCTCTCTCTCTCTCTCTCTGCCAAGCAGAAGGTCGACTTCAGAGGCAGCCTGACAAACGTACAATTTGCCCCTGAACGCTACCCCGGGTTTTGTAAGACACAAGGACAGTTTGGCCCATCCCCGGGAATTACGTCGTTGAGGCCATTCAGCCCACGCAGGACTACCCTGGTGCCAAAGTCTTATCAGCGAAGGTCCAGGGTGCTGCCTGAGTCTCTTTTCGTTGGTCAGAAACTACAAGTGCATGTGCTGGGTTCAATTTTGATATTGGTTACCTAAAGCCAAGAGCATTGTTTTCCCGGCGGGAGAGCTGAAAGTGCGGCCTCAAAGTGTCCTGAGAAACAGTGCGGTTCCTCATGTTCTCTTCACAAGTAGAATGGCTATGTGCGGGGAAAGGGAGTTTGCCTAGAGAAACACTCTGTTTACTAGGCCGTGCAGGAGGCCTCCGGGCGCCCTCTATCCATCAACGGAACACTCTACTGTTCCACAACGACCCAAGTGAGGTTCGGGTATTCCCTCCACGAATTGACGCGTGCAGAGGTTTTCCAGGAAACCTTAGGCGAGTAGTGCATTGAAGTTAGTAGGCCTTTCCTAGGGTCCCCGCTGCCTCACCACGTCCCTTGGAAGAACACTGTGTACCGAAACTCTTCTTGGCCCCCTGAGCACCTTTCCGCTGTCAAAGTCCTCCGGATCCCCTCTTTGCATGCAGACTGAGAAGCGACAAAGTCTCCTCTTTGCTGTAGAGCTAGATAGCCACGACATTCAAAAGTGCCCCTGAACAGAGGTGTAGAAGGTCCTAGGTGGCATGCCAGGGGCTCCCACTGCTGACGCTGAGGAGCCATGGGAGACACGGTGCGTAGTGTTCATTCTGGGTGTACTTACCTACCGGCTCTTCCTGGCAAGCTCTAACTCGACCTTTGATGCAGTCTGGAAAATGGACAGTTTCCCCCCCTGAACACTGCTAGGCTTTTGGCAGGTTCGGGGAGCACCTAAATCTGATACCTGGCACCTTTAAGAGTTCATGCCATTCGCACAGCGCACAACTAACTCCCTGGCTACAAAATTATTCAGAGAAGGTGCCACCGTCCTCCTTGGGTCCCCTTTGGTTCCTGAGAAACTACACGCACGTGGGCTGTGTGCAACTCTGAGACCGGGACCCTTAGAGAACTGTAGTACCACCCAACGGGAAAGAAGGATCGTTCAGCGTGAAAGCTGCCTGAAATACAGTGCTCTGTCAGTCCATTCTTGCATGCTGGAATGTCTTTGGAAGGAAAGTGGAATTTTCTTGAGAGCGGTGGTGGGTTTCCGCTTCCATTCCTGGGGCATCCCAGAGCCGCCTTCACACAGAAGGAACACGACACTGAGCGCCAAGCGGAAGGCAAGGTCCGGGAATTGCATCCACAAATGCCAGGCAGGCGTGCAGCATTTCCCAGGGAGCCCTACTCAAAGCAGTGGCTAAATGCTAGTGGGCTTTTCAGGACTCCTGGGACTCCCGCGCCCTCACCACGTCTCACGGCAACACCATGTGTACCGGTTGTCACGTCTTAGGCGACCTACCAACGTACAGGCACCTAGGCCCTTCGCATCGTCTCTTGGAACGAAGAGGGAATGCAAGGCAAAAAACACTGCTCTCTTTGTTGCGCCGTTGGATTGCCCATCTTTCAAAAGTCCTCCCGAACACGGCTCTGGCAGGTCTTAGGTGGACCGCAAGTGGTCCCCGCTGCTGAACCAGGACGGCAATGGAAACACCCTCTGCTTAGCGTTCGCACTGGGAACACGAAGCTGCCCTCGCTTGCCAAGCAGACCGTCGACTTTAGGCGCGGCCTGACAAACGGACTTGTTGCCCCTGCAACACTGCCTGAGCTCTGGTAGGATAAAAGGACACTTTTGGGCCTCACCTAAGGAATTACGTCGGTCACGCCTTTCAGCTCCCTGTGTGCCAAAGTTTTATCAGGGAAGGTCCAGGGTGCTCCTTGAGTCTCTTTTCGCCGGTCAGAAGCTACACGTACGTGTGCTGCGTCAAGTCTGACCTAGGGGCCTAATGAGAAAAGCATTATTTTCCCAACGGGAAAGCGGGACACTTGCGGCCTCAGATTCAAGTGAGAAACAGCGTTGTTGCCCGTCCCCTCTTCACAGTGGTAATGCCGAGTGATTGAACGGCAGGTTTCCTAGGCTAACAGACAGTTTCCTACTCGTTGCAGGAGGCCTCCAGCAGCCCTTGTTCACATAACGGGAAAGCCAGACCTGTCCCCCAGGCTCCACGTAATGTCAGGGTTTCCACGCACGACTTGACGTGTACGAACGATTTCCATGAACCCTTAGGGAAAGCAGCGCATTAACGCTGGAATGCTTCTCCTAGGACTCCCTCTGCCCCACCATGTCCCTTTGGAGGAACGCTGTGCACTCAATGACTCCTGTTGACCGATTGAGCACCGTTCGGCGAGCCAGGTACCTCCGGATCATCTCTTGGAACGCAGTGTGAAAGGTAGCAAACTGTTGCCTTCGTTGGATAGAGAGATTGACAAGGCTTTCAACTGTGCCCCGACCCGAGTTCTGGAAAGTCTTCGGTGTGATGCCAGTGGCTCTCAGGGCTGACCCTGAGCTGCGATGTAACAAACTGTGCTGACTGTTCATTCTCCGCTTACATACCTGCCGTCTCTCCCTGCCCAGCAGAAGCTCGACTTTAGATGCCGTCTGGAAAATGAACGGTTTCCTCCTGAAGCCTGCTAGTCTTTTGGCAGGTTCAAGGACACCCAGATCTAGCTAGCGCCTTGAAACGCCTATGTCACTCGGACCGTGCTCATCTCCCTGCGCAAGATACTATTCTGAGAAGGTACCACAGTGCTTCTTGTGTCTCTTCTGGTGCTTGAGAAACTACACGTACGTGGGGCTGCGTTCAACTTTGATGCCGGGACCTTAGGAGAAACGTTGGATTGTCCCTAGTTGAACGAAGAATCCTCGTAGCCTCCAAGGTGCCTAAACACAGCGTTCCGCGAGTCTTCCCTTGCATGCTGGAACGTGTCTCAAAGGAAAGGGTGCTATGCAAGAAAGAAGAAAGGTCTTTCCACTTCCTTGCCTGAGGCGTGCCAGAGCCCCCTTCGCATAAAGGGCAGACCACACTGGTCACGAAGATCCAAACAAGGTCCGGCAACGGCATCCACAGTGCCTGCAGGCATGCAGCATTTGCCCAGAAGCCTTAGTCAAAGCAGTGGCTTGACGCTAGGGTGCTGGTTCAGGACTCCTAGGACTCCTGGGTCCTCACCACCTCGCATGGAAAAACACTGTGTACCCAATGTGTACCCAATTCTTAGGGGACCCAACCAAGTACAGGTACCTGGGCCCTTCGGATCGTTTCTCTGCAAGAAGAATGAAAGGCGACACTCTGCTCCCTTCGCTGCCCGTCTAGACTGCCGAGCTTCCAAAAGTCCTCCCGAGCACAGGCCTCGCAGGTCTTCGGTGTTATGCCAATGATCCCCACTGCTGAACCACTGCTGCTACGAAGAAACACTGTGTTTACGGTTCATGCTGGGAACACTTCCCTGCCGCCCGTCTTTCTCTCTCTCGCGCTCTCTCTCTCTCTCTCTCTCTCTCTCTCTCTCTCTCTCTCTGCCAAGCAGAAGGTCGACTTCAGAGGCAGCCTGACAAACGTACAATTTGCCCCTGAACGCTACCCCGGGTTTTGTAAGACACAAGGACAGTTTGGCCCATCCCCGGGAATTACGTCGTTGAGGCCATTCAGCCCACGCAGGACTACCCTGGTGCCAAAGTCTTATCAGCGAAGGTCCAGGGTGCTGCCTGAGTCTCTTTTCGTTGGTCAGAAACTACAAGTGCATGTGCTGGGTTCAATTTTGATATTGGTTACCTAAAGCCAAGAGCATTGTTTTCCCGGCGGGAGAGCTGAAAGTGCGGCCTCAAAGTGTCCTGAGAAACAGTGCGGTTCCTCGTGTTCTCTTCACAAGTAGAATGGCTATGTGCGGGGAAAGGGAGTTTGCCTAGAGAAACACTCTGTTTACTAGGCCGTGCAGGAGGCCTCCGGGCGCCCTCTATCCATCAACGGAACACTCTACTGTTCCACAACGACCCAAGTGAGGTTCGGGTATTCCCTCCACGAATTGACGCGTGCAGAGGTTTTCCAGGAAACCTTAGGCGAGTAGTGCATTGAAGTTAGTAGGCCTTTCCTAGGGTCCCCGCTGCCTCACCACGTCCCTTGGAAGAACACTGTGTACCGAAACTCTTCTTGGCCCCCTGAGCACCTTTCCGCTGTCAAAGTCCTCCGGATCCCCTCTTTGCATGCAGACTGAGAAGCGACAAAGTCTCCTCTTTGCTGTAGAGCTAGATAGCCACGACATTCAAAAGTGCCCCTGAACAGAGGTGTAGAAGGTCCTAGGTGGCATGCCAGGGGCTCCCACTGCTGACGCTGAGGAGCCATGGGAGACACGGTGCGTAGTGTTCATTCTGGGTGTACTTACCTACCGGCTCTTCCTGGCAAGCTCTAACTCGACCTTTGATGCAGTCTGGAAAATGGACAGTTTCCCCCCCTGAACACTGCTAGGCTTTTGGCAGGTTCGGGGAGCACCTAAATCTGATACCTGGCACCTTTAAGAGTTCATGCCATTCGCACAGCGCACAACTAACTCCCTGGCTACAAAATTATTCAGAGAAGGTGCCACCGTCCTCCTTGGGTCCCCTTTGGTTCCTGAGAAACTACACGCACGTGGGCTGTGTGCAACTCTGAGACCGGGACCCTTAGAGAACTGTAGTACCAC
The DNA here is from genome assembly GCF_937001465.1 of Orcinus orca. NCBI lineage: Eukaryota > Metazoa > Chordata > Mammalia > Artiodactyla > Delphinidae > Orcinus > Orcinus orca. Next base: position 37,439,359 of record NC_064563.1, read on the forward strand.
CCAACGGGAAAGAAGGATCGTTCAGCGTGAAAGCTGCCTGAAATACAGTGCTCTGTCAGTCCATTCTTGCATGCTGGAATGTCTTTGGAAGGAAAGTGGAATTTTCTTGAGAGCGGTGGTGGGTTTCCGCTTCCATTCCTGGGGCATCCCAGAGCCGCCTTCACACAGAAGGAACACGACACTGAGCGCCAAGCGGAAGGCAAGGTCCGGGAATTGCATCCACAAATGCCAGGCAGGCGTGCAGCATTTCCCAGGGAGCCCTACTCAAAGCAGTGGCTAAATGCTAGTGGGCTTTTCAGGACTCCTGGGACTCCCGCGCCCTCACCACGTCTCACGGCAACACCATGTGTACCGGTTGTCACGTCTTAGGCGACCTACCAACGTACAGGCACCTAGGCCCTTCGCATCGTCTCTTGGAACGAAGAGGGAATGCAAGGCAAAAAACACTGCTCTCTTTGTTGCGCCGTTGGATTGCCCATCTTTCAAAAGTCCTCCCGAACACGGCTCTGGCAGGTCTTAGGTGGACCGCAAGTGGTCCCCGCTGCTGAACCAGGACGGCAATGGAAACACCCTCTGCTTAGCGTTCGCACTGGGAACACGAAGCTGCCCTCGCTTGCCAAGCAGACCGTCGACTTTAGGCGCGGCCTGACAAACGGACTTGTTGCCCCTGCAACACTGCCTGAGCTCTGGTAGGATAAAAGGACACTTTTGGGCCTCACCTAAGGAATTACGTCGGTCACGCCTTTCAGCTCCCTGTGTGCCAAAGTTTTATCAGGGAAGGTCCAGGGTGCTCCTTGAGTCTCTTTTCGCCGGTCAGAAGCTACACGTACGTGTGCTGCGTCAAGTCTGACCTAGGGGCCTAATGAGAAAAGCATTATTTTCCCAACGGGAAAGCGGGACACTTGCGGCCTCAGATTCAAGTGAGAAACAGCGTTGTTGCCCGTCCCCTCTTCACAGTGGTAATGCCGAGTGATTGAACGGCAGGTTTCCTAGGCTAACAGACAGTTTCCTACTCGTTGCAGGAGGCCTCCAGCAGCCCTTGTTCACATAACGGGAAAGCCAGACCTGTCCCCCAGGCTCCACGTAATGTCAGGGTTTCCACGCACGACTTGACGTGTACGAACGATTTCCATGAACCCTTAGGGAAAGCAGCGCATTAACGCTGGAATGCTTCTCCTAGGACTCCCTCTGCCCCACCATGTCCCTTTGGAGGAACGCTGTGCACTCAATGACTCCTGTTGACCGATTGAGCACCGTTCGGCGAGCCAGGTACCTCCGGATCATCTCTTGGAACGCAGTGTGAAAGGTAGCAAACTGTTGCCTTCGTTGGATAGAGAGATTGACAAGGCTTTCAACTGTGCCCCGACCCGAGTTCTGGAAAGTCTTCGGTGTGATGCCAGTGGCTCTCAGGGCTGACCCTGAGCTGCGATGTAACAAACTGTGCTGACTGTTCATTCTCCGCTTACATACCTGCCGTCTCTCCCTGCCCAGCAGAAGCTCGACTTTAGATGCCGTCTGGAAAATGAACGGTTTCCTCCTGAAGCCTGCTAGTCTTTTGGCAGGTTCAAGGACACCCAGATCTAGCTAGCGCCTTGAAACGCCTATGTCACTCGGACCGTGCTCATCTCCCTGCGCAAGATACTATTCTGAGAAGGTACCACAGTGCTTCTTGTGTCTCTTCTGGTGCTTGAGAAACTACACGTACGTGGGGCTGCGTTCAACTTTGATGCCGGGACCTTAGGAGAAACGTTGGATTGTCCCTAGTTGAACGAAGAATCCTCGTAGCCTCCAAGGTGCCTAAACACAGCGTTCCGCGAGTCTTCCCTTGCATGCTGGAACGTGTCTCAAAGGAAAGGGTGCTATGCAAGAAAGAAGAAAGGTCTTTCCACTTCCTTGCCTGAGGCGTGCCAGAGCCCCCTTCGCATAAAGGGCAGACCACACTGGTCACGAAGATCCAAACAAGGTCCGGCAACGGCATCCACAGTGCCTGCAGGCATGCAGCATTTGCCCAGAAGCCTTAGTCAAAGCAGTGGCTTGACGCTAGGGTGCTGGTTCAGGACTCCTAGGACTCCTGGGTCCTCACCACCTCGCATGGAAAAACACTGTGTACCCAATGTGTACCCAATTCTTAGGGGACCCAACCAAGTACAGGTACCTGGGCCCTTCGGATCGTTTCTCTGCAAGAAGAATGAAAGGCGACACTCTGCTCCCTTCGCTGCCCGTCTAGACTGCCGAGCTTCCAAAAGTCCTCCCGAGCACAGGCCTCGCAGGTCTTCGGTGTTATGCCAATGATCCCCACTGCTGAACCACTGCTGCTACGAAGAAACACTGTGTTTACGGTTCATGCTGGGAACACTTCCCTGCCGCCCGTCTTTCTCTCTCTCGCTCTCTCTCTCTCTCTCTCTCTCTCTCTCTCTCTCTCTCTCTCTGCCAAGCAGAAGGTCGACTTCAGAGGCAGCCTGACAAACGTACAATTTGCCCCTGAACGCTACCCCGGGTTTTGTAAGACACAAGGACAGTTTGGCCCATCCCCGGGAATTACGTCGTTGAGGCCATTCAGCCCACGCAGGACTACCCTGGTGCCAAAGTCTTATCAGCGAAGGTCCAGGGTGCTGCCTGAGTCTCTTTTCGTTGGTCAGAAACTACAAGTGCATGTGCTGGGTTCAATTTTGATATTGGTTACCTAAAGCCAAGAGCATTGTTTTCCCGGCGGGAGAGCTGAAAGTGCGGCCTCAAAGTGTCCTGAGAAACAGTGCGGTTCCTCGTGTTCTCTTCACAAGTAGAATGGCTATGTGCGGGGAAAGGGAGTTTGCCTAGAGAAACACTCTGTTTACTAGGCCGTGCAGGAGGCCTCCGGGCGCCCTCTATCCATCAACGGAACACTCTACTGTTCCACAACGACCCAAGTGAGGTTCGGGTATTCCCTCCACGAATTGACGCGTGCAGAGGTTTTCCAGGAAACCTTAGGCGAGTAGTGCATTGAAGTTAGTAGGCCTTTCCTAGGGTCCCCGCTGCCTCACCACGTCCCTTGGAAGAACACTGTGTACCGAAACTCTTCTTGGCCCCCTGAGCACCTTTCCGCTGTCAAAGTCCTCCGGATCCCCTCTTTGCATGCAGACTGAGAAGCGACAAAGTCTCCTCTTTGCTGTAGAGCTAGATAGCCACGACATTCAAAAGTGCCCCTGAACAGAGGTGTAGAAGGTCCTAGGTGGCATGCCAGGGGCTCCCACTGCTGACGCTGAGGAGCCATGGGAGACACGGTGCGTAGTGTTCATTCTGGGTGTACTTACCTACCGGCTCTTCCTGGCAAGCTCTAACTCGACCTTTGATGCAGTCTGGAAAATGGACAGTTTCCCCCCCTGAACACTGCTAGGCTTTTGGCAGGTTCGGGGAGCACCTAAATCTGATACCTGGCACCTTTAAGAGTTCATGCCATTCGCACAGCGCACAACTAACTCCCTGGCTACAAAATTATTCAGAGAAGGTGCCACCGTCCTCCTTGGGTCCCCTTTGGTTCCTGAGAAACTACACGCACGTGGGCTGTGTGCAACTCTGAGACCGGGACCCTTAGAGAACTGTAGTACCACCCAACGGGAAAGAAGGATCGTTCAGCGTGAAAGCTGCCTGAAATACAGTGCTCTGTCAGTCCATTCTTGCATGCTGGAATGTCTTTGGAAGGAAAGTGGAATTTTCTTGAGAGCGGTGGTGGGTTTCCGCTTCCATTCCTGGGGCATCCCAGAGCCGCCTTCACACAGAAGGAACACGACACTGAGCGCCAAGCGGAAGGCAAGGTCCGGGAATTGCATCCACAAATGCCAGGCAGGCGTGCAGCATTTCCCAGGGAGCCCTACTCAAAGCAGTGGCTAAATGCTAGTGGGCTTTTCAGGACTCCTGGGACTCCCGCGCCCTCACCACGTCTCACGGCAACACCATGTGTACCGGTTGTCACGTCTTAGGCGACCTACCAACGTACAGGCACCTAGGCCCTTCGCATCGTCTCTTGGAACGAAGAGGGAATGCAAGGCAAAAAACACTGCTCTCTTTGTTGCGCCGTTGGATTGCCCATCTTTCAAAAGTCCTCCCGAACACGGCTCTGGCAGGTCTTAGGTGGACCGCAAGTGGTCCCCGCTGCTGAACCAGGACGGCAATGGAAACACCCTCTGCTTAGCGTTCGCACTGGGAACACGAAGCTGCCCTCGCTTGCCAAGCAGACCGTCGACTTTAGGCGCGGCCTGACAAACGGACTTGTTGCCCCTGCAACACTGCCTGAGCTCTGGTAGGATAAAAGGACACTTTTGGGCCTCACCTAAGGAATTACGTCGGTCACGCCTTTCAGCTCCCTGTGTGCCAAAGTTTTATCAGGGAAGGTCCAGGGTGCTCCTTGAGTCTCTTTTCGCCGGTCAGAAGCTACATGTACGTGTGCTGCGTCAAGTCTGACCTAGGGGCCTAATGAGAAAAGCATTATTTTCCCAACGGGAAAGCGGGACACTTGCGGCCTCAGATTCAAGTGAGAAACAGCGTTGTTGCCCGTCCCCTCTTCACAGTGGTAATGCCGAGTGATTGAACGGCAGGTTTCCTAGGCTAACAGACAGTTTCCTACTCGTTGCAGGAGGCCTCCAGCAGCCCTTGTTCACATAACGGGAAAGCCAGACCTGTCCCCCAGGCTCCACGTAATGTCAGGGTTTCCACGCACGACTTGACGTGTACGAACGATTTCCATGAACCCTTAGGGAAAGCAGCGCATTAACGCTGGAATGCTTCTCCTAGGACTCCCTCTGCCCCACCATGTCCCTTTGGAGGAACGCTGTGCACTCAATGACTCCTGTTGACCGATTGAGCACCGTTCGGCGAGCCAGGTACCTCCGGATCATCTCTTGGAACGCAGTGTGAAAGGTAGCAAACTGTTGCCTTCGTTGGATAGAGAGATTGACAAGGCTTTCAACTGTGCCCCGACCCGAGTTCTGGAAAGTCTTCGGTGTGATGCCAGTGGCTCTCAGGGCTGACCCTGAGCTGCGATGTAACAAACTGTGCTGACTGTTCATTCTCCGCTTACATACCTGCCGTCTCTCCCTGCCCAGCAGAAGCTCGACTTTAGATGCCGTCTGGAAAATGAACGGTTTCCTCCTGAAGCCTGCTAGTCTTTTGGCAGGTTCAAGGACACCCAGATCTAGCTAGCGCCTTGAAACGCCTATGTCACTCGGACCGTGCTCATCTCCCTGCGCAAGATACTATTCTGAGAAGGTACCACAGTGCTTCTTGTGTCTCTTCTGGTGCTTGAGAAACTACACGTACGTGGGGCTGCGTTCAACTTTGATGCCGGGACCTTAGGAGAAACGTTGGATTGTCCCTAGTTGAACGAAGAATCCTCGTAGCCTCCAAGGTGCCTAAACACAGCGTTCCGCGAGTCTTCCCTTGCATGCTGGAACGTGTCTCAAAGGAAAGGGTGCTATGCAAGAAAGAAGAAAGGTCTTTCCACTTCCTTGCCTGAGGCGTGCCAGAGCCCCCTTCGCATAAAGGGCAGACCACACTGGTCACGAAGATCCAAACAAGGTCCGGCAACGGCATCCACAGTGCCTGCAGGCATGCAGCATTTGCCCAGAAGCCTTAGTCAAAGCAGTGGCTTGACGCTAGGGTGCTGGTTCAGGACTCCTAGGACTCCTGGGTCCTCACCACCTCGCATGGAAAAACACTGTGTACCCAATGTGTACCCAATTCTTAGGGGACCCAACCAAGTACAGGTACCTGGGCCCTTCGGATCGTTTCTCTGCAAGAAGAATGAAAGGCGACACTCTGCTCCCTTCGCTGCCCGTCTAGACTGCCGAGCTTCCAAAAGTCCTCCCGAGCACAGGCCTCGCAGGTCTTCGGTGTTATGCCAATGATCCCCACTGCTGAACCACTGCTGCTACGAAGAAACACTGTGTTTACGGTTCATGCTGGGAACACTTCCCTGCCGCCCGTCTTTCTCTCTCTCGCTCTCTCTCTCTCTCTCTCTCTCTCTCTCTCTCTCTCTCTCTCTGCCAAGCAGAAGGTCGACTTCAGAGGCAGCCTGACAAACGTACAATTTGCCCCTGAACGCTACCCCGGGTTTTGTAAGACACAAGGACAGTTTGGCCCATCCCCGGGAATTACGTCGTTGAGGCCATTCAGCCCACGCAGGACTACCCTGGTGCCAAAGTCTTATCAGCGAAGGTCCAGGGTGCTGCCTGAGTCTCTTTTCGTTGGTCAGAAACTACAAGTGCATGTGCTGGGTTCAATTTTGATATTGGTTACCTAAAGCCAAGAGCATTGTTTTCCCGGCGGGAGAGCTGAAAGTGCGGCCTCAAAGTGTCCTGAGAAACAGTGCGGTTCCTCGTGTTCTCTTCACAAGTAGAATGGCTATGTGCGGGGAAAGGGAGTTTGCCTAGAGAAACACTCTGTTTACTAGGCCGTGCAGGAGGCCTCCGGGCGCCCTCTATCCATCAACGGAACACTCTACTGTTCCACAACGACCCAAGTGAGGTTCGGGTATTCCCTCCACGAATTGACGCGTGCAGAGGTTTTCCAGGAAACCTTAGGCGAGTAGTGCATTGAAGTTAGTAGGCCTTTCCTAGGGTCCCCGCTGCCTCACCACGTCCCTTGGAAGAACACTGTGTACCGAAACTCTTCTTGGCCCCCTGAGCACCTTTCCGCTGTCAAAGTCCTCCGGATCCCCTCTTTGCATGCAGACTGAGAAGCGACAAAGTCTCCTCTTTGCTGTAGAGCTAGATAGCCACGACATTCAAAAGTGCCCCTGAACAGAGGTGTAGAAGGTCCTAGGTGGCATGCCAGGGGCTCCCACTGCTGACGCTGAGGAGCCATGGGAGACACGGTGCGTAGTGTTCATTCTGGGTGTACTTACCTACCGGCTCTTCCTGGCAAGCTCTAACTCGACCTTTGATGCAGTCTGGAAAATGGACAGTTTCCCCCCCTGAACACTGCTAGGCTTTTGGCAGGTTCGGGGAGCACCTAAATCTGATACCTGGCCCCTTTAAGAGTTCATGCCATTCGCACAGCGCACAACTAACTCCCTGGCTACAAAATTATTCAGAGAAGGTGCCACCGTCCTCCTTGGGTCCCCTTTGGTTCCTGAGAAACTACACGCACGTGGGCTGTGTGCAACTCTGAGACCGGGACCCTTAGAGAACTGTAGTACCACCCAACGGGAAAGAAGGATCGTTCAGCGTGAAAGCTGCCTGAAATACAGTGCTCTGTCAGTCCATTCTTGCATGCTGGAATGTCTTTGGAAGGAAAGTGGAATTTTCTTGAGAGCGGTGGTGGGTTTCCGCTTCCATTCCTGGGGCATCCCAGAGCCGCCTTCACACAGAAGGAACACGACACTGAGCGCCAAGCGGAAGGCAAGGTCCGGGAATTGCATCCACAAATGCCAGGCAGGCGTGCAGCATTTCCCAGGGAGCCCTACTCAAAGCAGTGGCTAAATGCTAGTGGGCTTTTCAGGACTCCTGGGACTCCCGCGCCCTCACCACGTCTCACGGCAACACCATGTGTACCGGTTGTCACGTCTTAGGCGACCTACCAACGTACAGGCACCTAGGCCCTTCGCATCGTCTCTTGGAACGAAGAGGGAATGCAAGGCAAAAAACACTGCT